>NC_092811.1:11751642-11931979 GCF_040954645.1 Diabrotica undecimpunctata | reverse complement strand
AAAAACAATTTATAGATAAAAGGAAGTCTTTAAGTAGTAAAAATTCGTACATAAATGACACAGTTAAAACTTAACTTAAGCTTATTATTATTTATTGTAGAATATAGTCCCACATCCATCTATTTGTACACATATGTATGAGTATATATACTTTTTATTATGCTATTATAAGTATTATAGTTGATATAAAAAAATACATCTACCTGAAGGTTAGTGTCATTTTCGCCCGTTTAAAGTTTTTTTGGTATAATAAGGTTTATCCATCGTACCATTTGAAAAACGGCCAGTAGCAATGTCAACAAGAATTTCTACCTACAACATCGATCATATATCTTGTCATAAACTTTCTGATTGCTGTTTCTAGCAATGGTTTTATAATTACGACCGGATGTAAATATTCTGTTTATATGGGCCACAATAATATTGATTATAATGAAAATAAATTGTTAATTATCTAATGTTTGTTAATCGATTTCCACTTGTGAAATAGTTTTCCAAAAATAGTGAGATTTGCTTTTATAGCCCAAAGTCATTTTACATAAAAGTCTGCAATTTCGTTCCATTTCCTTCAAGAACAATCTTTATTTTCTTAGATTTGTATTGTCCTTTTATTGGTAGTTTTTTTACTGTTTCCTTAGCTGAAATATTAACAACGTTTTCTAAATTGGCCCAGTATTCCTCTACACTGTCTATTGTTGATGTGGCGCAATATTTTTTAAAAATTTTCTTCCAATCTTTTCTGGTACATGGTTTTTGTCGATTCATTGCATCAATACTACCTTCTCTTATTCAACTATGGGATGTTTTGTTCATTTTTTTTTGTTATTGTCTTCATCCTGATTTTTTCCAATAGGATCTTGATATCACTTCCTAAGTTTGTTGATGTAGAAAGGCGAGGGAAGTTTACCCTAACTGATTAAGGGTTGCGCAAATCCTACGGGGACGTTCAAATCCGTCAGATTTGTCTGTGATGTCTAGTAGATTATCGTGGTAAGGAATTTGTTTTACTTTCCCACTCTTCTCTCCATCGAGTGTTTAAGTCAAAATCAGAATATATACTGATACCTCCAGAGTGGTTTCCCCCGAAACCAAACACACCGACTGGTTTGAATTGCGACTGGAGGACATGGGCAATACTGAACCTAATGACAACGACAGAAACCACCTGCTCCAGTGCAACCAATGCCCGTTTCTATGAACGATTAAAGACCTGTGGAAAGCCAACACCAAGGCAATCAACTGTGCCTGATTCTAAGCCGAGCGGTTGAAACGATCACGTTTGGACAAGAAAAAGTAAAGCAAGTAAGTCAAAATTGAAATGATGTAGCGCTTGAGCGGATTTCAGGGGAGGTAACCTGGATCGGAGTCGGTTTCCAAGAATATAGGGAATGTCGTCGTTGACCAGAAGTTGACAATAATCTAAAATTTTGTTGTATTCTTTAACCAATGCATGTTCGCCTATAAGGTTGGGTAGAGCTACGTTATTAACAGTAGGTAGTCACATGGTGGGCATAATTCTGCCTATTATCATACCCATAGCCAGGTTCATATGAGTGTCGACCAGGTGGGTATGTCTGACGTTCAACTTCACCGGTGCATAGTATTCTGCCACTAGATATATCAGGCCAAGAGGGCAGGACCTTAAGGTTGATGCTGTGGACCATATAGTACAGCAAGAGTTTACGTATTATGTTGTTACATGTTTTTAATGTGAACGTTCTGTCTAGAGTAACCCCAACGTATTTCGTTTATTTATTGTATTTCAATAGTTTATTATCAATATAAACTTGTAATTATCTGCATATTCAAACTTGCGAGATTTAGTTGCAGGCATGTCAGCAATATAGGGGCTAAAAAGTAGAGGGGCAAGCATAGAATCCTGTGGGAGGCCATTATCAGTGGAAGTGTGTGGCAGATTTAGAAGTTTTATCTGTTTGCTCATATTCTTTCCCATTATTACCTGAAAGAATCTGTTTATCAGCATGTAAATTAGGTTGATTATCGTTCTGCGGGAGATAATATGGGTCAGTTTATATATTAATCTCTTTCTCCAAACAGAATCGTATGCTACTGTTAGATCTATGAGTGCTGCGGCTGTTTTTTTGTTTCTTTTCATAATAACCTAATTATATTCATTTAATTGTCGGTAAAACATTGTGAATAAGTAGTGAGACCTTACAAAAGATAATAACAAATGATTATAAGACATTCATATATTTTTTTACATCAATAATATTAGAAAATCCATGTATACAGAAGGTGATTTAACTGGTTCATTACAAATAATATTATTTAATCAAACATATTACGTAGGATAATCTAGTTCTTATCTAGAACAGTTTCACTAATCCTTGATTTTAACTCGTAGGTATCAGGTTGCTATGTAGTTGACTTTTAAAAAGAGTTAATAAACTAAAACGTTTTCCCACTGTTCTGCGATTACAGAACATTAACTTATTTCTAATAATATTTCTAATTTCTTTAGGGCAATTGCAAAATATATTGTTTGAGTTGTTGAAAATTTGTGTCTAAATTATATCTTCTATGCCATACACAATTCACTATTTCCTTTCACTCCTCTATATAATAGGCTTTTCAATAAGTTTTGCGGTTTGATAAGAAAAACACAATTGTGTGGTTTGAAATACACTTTATTATTCAGTACAATCTCCTTGAACATCAATACACTTATTCCAACGGGATTTTATTTATGAATTCTATCTGTAAAGTGACAATCTGCAAAATAAACATCCACAGCTGTGTTGACCTCATCATTTGATGAAAAACGCTTTCTCTGCATACTTTTTTTAGGTATTGAAACAGATAAAGTCTCTAGAGACCAAATCTGGTGAATACGCTGGATTCTCCAATTAGAACTTTAACTAATGGATTTTGGCCATTGTCAAAATGCTCATATGACACGGTGTATTGTCCTGGTGAAAAAGGATTTTTTTCTTCTGCAAACCGGGTCTTTTTCACGAATTTTTTACTTCAGCTGATCTAAAAGACTACAATAATATTCAGAATTAATTGTTTTACGTGAGATTGGATCTTAGTACTACTTCTCCATCCATATATTGTAGTGAAGGAAGTTTAAGTATGACCTCCATAGAAACGATTAGGGTAGTCGACATAGCTCCTGTTGTAATTAAACATGCTTGTTGTTGGAGCGTTATCAAAAGATGTTTCTTTAAAAACTTTTTTAAATTATTTTCTTAATCGATTGTACTCCTATTAATGTTTCGATCACGTGTTTAGAAAGAAAGGAACTTTCTGAGATATCTATTTTTCCAAAAATCCAATTATTTAATCATCAACTCAACGTTTGTGCTTATATTGGCCAGCATCCTATATACAGTATATGAACGTGTGTCTATTAATAGACGGTTTATTTAAATTTTTATGATCACCAATAAAAATAATATGCGAACATATGAGTTTATTCAAATATAAGCTAATTAATGTGTGTCATGTCATGTTAAAATGTCTTTTATTAATATTATTCGCATTTTTTTGGCGTTTTAAAGGTTATCGCTACGCCAATTTTATCTGTTTAACTGTTATAAGCCATGTGAATTTTATCTCTGGGTATGATCAAAAAGCCAAAATGTTAGTTGAGAATTTTACAGTAATGATAAAGGACAAGATATTAGGAAAAACCAGTATTATAGTATATTATAGTCCGCTGCGCTAAGAAAGTTAATAGCTCTCCCAATGTTTGAAGCACTGACGAAGACAAGAAAAAATACGGTTTTTATTGATAATGTCGACACCTGATATGAATAACATTGTAACTCCACTTACAATGTTTTTCGACTATGGCTGAAATGACATCTATAAAGGATATACTTCATTTTGGTCTAACAACTTTTATCCTATCTTATATAAATATAAAGATTTTACCAAAATAACCTCATTGTAAGTGCAAATTTTGAATTACTTGGAGAAAAAAATGTTATAAGCGATGTTACAATATTGAAAATTTTTATTATTGATGAATATTTTTTTATAAAAACATTGTAACATTTTATACAATGTTATTCTCGGAAAATTCATTGAGTAAGTTTTTCTACCTTCATTGTAAGTTGTGATACAAGAAAGGAAGGTAGCGGAATATTACTATGAATAACATTGTAAGTCAATTTACCATCATTTTACATCAAGTTCATCATTAGATCCGCCTGCTAAGAACAAACAATACCCAGAGAAGAAAAAACTTGAAAAAAAGAGTGATTCAAGTGTTTGGAAAATGAATGTTTTGAAGAAACTGAGGAACCCTGGCCAAGAATATACTAGCAAAACTGGAAAATTAGCGAAAATGAGACAACTGGCACCTGGATGTAACGATAAATGTAACAGAAAATGTTAATCGAAATTATCTGAAAATGACCAAATGACCACCGATTATCTGAAACCAACCAATTATACGAACATATAACTGACTGTATTCACCACGCAGCCCAAGAAGCTCTAGGTGAAGAAACCAGAACAGTCCACAGATCAGCGGGAAAAATCACTTGGAATACCCAGCTTGAAGAGCAAAGAAATAAGAAACAGGAAGCGTACAAAAGATGGCTGAACACTAAGAATCTTGAAGATAAAGAAATATACAAAGAACAGCAAAGAATATTTAAAGATATGACAAGGAACAACAAAAATGAAACATGGGATGCAAAATGTAAAGAAGTTGACTGTTACATCGGAGGAGCGCGATCATCAGCGGCATGGAAATTAATAAAAACCCTGAAAACCGACACATCAAATAAAAGTCGAATACAGCCCATCCAGATAGATACATGGAAAGATCATTACGCAAGGGAACTGAATGAAGACAGAGATATTTATAATACTGACTAACCTCAAAGAATACGAGTACAAGGTAAATATGTAAACATGGAAGAAGAACAAATACAACAAGCGCTTAAATCGATCTTCTTCTTAGAGTGCCATATCCCTACGGAACATCGGCGACTACCATGCTTATAATATTTTTATACTGATCTCGGTCTTGCGCTACGTGTAGCAATTGGTCCGCTGTCAAACCTGTCCACTGCCGCAAATTCCTCAACCAAGAGAGTTTCTTCCGTCCTATCCATTTCTTTCCTTCGATTTTACCGTTGAGAATTAGCCGAAGGAACTCATGTCTTGGTCCTCTGATTATATGTCCAAGATATTCTAGTTTACGCCTCTTAATAATATTTAATAGAGTTCGTTGAAGAAGTACGATGAAGAATAACAAAGCATCCGGGCCGGAGAACATACCAGCAGAACTTCTAATAAACGGAACACCAAAACTAATAAGCTATCTTAAAGTGCTATTCACAAGATACTTAAATGGGGAAGAAATCCCGAATAGTTGGAAAGAAGCATGGATTACTCCAATTCACAAAAAAGGTCCAAAAGATATTTGCGGAAACTACAGATGTATCTCTGTCACCAGTACCTTTAGCAGGCTGTTTGGTAAAATCTTAAAAAACATGATTGAGAAAGAATACGAACCTCATGAAATTGAACAGCAAGCAGGATTTAGAGCTGGAATATCTTGCGTAGACTACATATTTACCTTAACACAACTGAATGAAAAGAAAGTTGCAAGAAACCAGGAAATACATCTTTTATTTGTGGATCTCACAAAAGCATATAACACGATTCCTGTGAGAAAGCTGTGGCAGTCTCTTGAACGATCTTCATTAAATGGCACAATCATCGCCGCAGTCAAACAATTATACAATAAAGCATCATCAAAAATCAAACTAAACAACACCTTATCAGAAGAATTTCCAGTAACAAAAGGCTTACGACAAGGATGCTGCCTCTCTCCAATACTATTTAAGATCTATTTAAATGAAGCACTAAAACACTGGAGAAGATCATGTTCAGGAATGGGGATCCAACTTGACGACGATACAACATTATACACTCTACATTTTGCGGACGACCAAGTAGTAGTGGCAGCAGACAAGGAAGATTTAGAATTCATGACGAGACGGTTGTTTAAAACATATGAAGAATGGGGCCTCTCTGTAAATAGAAACAAAACGCAATACTTATGCATCGGGAATGAAGTAGAAGATCTAATGGTCAACGAACATGAAACAATCAAGAACTGTGAGGAATATATATATTTGGGAACAACAATCAACAAGAGTGGGCGCACCGAAAAAGAGATAGAGCAAAGAATCGTGAAAGGAAAAAGGGTGATAGGATGCCTAAACCCGATGCTATGGTCAAAAGAACTATCAAATCAAAGAAAGCATCTCCTCTTTAACTCCATCTTTAAAAGTATAGTGCTCTATGGATGCGAAACATGGCAACTTACTAAATCCCTTGAGCGACGCCTACTTGCATTGGAAATGGACTTCTGGAGAAGATCAGCTAGAAAATCAAGGCTTGATAGAATACAAAATGACCATATCAGAAATATAATGGGAGTCAAGTCAACCATCATTGACGAAATTCAAAGGAGACAACTGATCTGGTATGGTCATGTGAAAAGAATGGACGACGACAGGCTGCCAATTATAAATATGATATTAATAAAGATGATAAGAAAGAGAAAACTCGAATATCTGGGGCATATAATGAGAGGAAGCAGATACAGGATAATGCAGTTGATACTCAACGGAAAGATCGACGGAAAAAGAGGAATTGGTAGGAAGTAATACTCATGGCTCCGAAACCTTCGTCAATTGACTGGCTTATCAGCAGATGAATTATTACATGCCGCGCAAGATCGAGAACGATATCGGCAAATCGTCATGGAAGCTACCCGGGCACGGTACTCAAAGAGGAAGTTCTCAGACAAGAGAGAAAGGTTGCATAGTTAAAAGAGCCCAGAAGAAACATATGAATATAATTTGCAGTTAGCAGAACACCGACTCCATGTTTGTAAGAAAAAATTTTGCTAATTATGCTCGAGAAGATAATGCGATTTTATCGGCGTATGCAATCCAACATTTTTTTCTATAGCAAGACTTCAAGTTCAGGTGAAAAATAGAATATCGAAGAAAATTGTAATTTTCAGCACAAAGATCGCAATTGTGTTGCTCCGTTGCTAGTAGAGATCGACCGAATGTGATTTTTTTGGCCGAAGCCGTTGCCGAAGTTCGGCCTGTAGGATACCTTCGGCCGAAGCCGAAGGTGACTAATAATATACCTATTATATGTTAAAAATTTAAATAATGTGCATTATATTTTTATTACCTGATAGTGGTAAACAAAAATATGAAATTATGAGATAAAAAAGTCAAACATTTATACAGTATTTGGTAATAAAAGCGATAATAAAAATAAATAACATTAAAAAACATTCATATTCAATGTTTTGCCATTTATGTATCTAGTCAAAACACCAGTAATCGTGAGTTTTAACAAATACAATAAAATTATTATTATCAGAATTTTACTACGTGAGAAATATTCAAATGATGATCTTTGAGACATCTTGGCCTATTGTTAAAATTTATATCCTACCTACTACCTGACCTGAAAGTTTGTAAAACGTTTTAGGTAAGGGTATAAAATAGGGTGTAAATATTATTTAAATTATCAAAGACTCGCCGAAGCATATTGTTCAGAGATTATTTCATTTCTATAGTATAGTAGTCTAGTATACTGACAGAGCATTTTATTATTCCACCTTCGGCTTTGTTTTGGCCGAAGCCGAATTTTGGCCGAAGGTTTAAATATTGGTCGACGCCGATTAATCGGTCGGTCTCTAGTTGCTAGGGATATGAATTACTCTGTCAACAAATGTCAAACAATTGTTACGTTTTCTTTTTTGCGGAGAATATTGTTGCGTTTTGTGTACAAAGTGAATAAATACGAAATGGACGGAAAAGAATTGAAACAAGAAAAGGAAAACCTGCCATCAGATGTAGAAAATGCGCTTTAATGTGTTTGAATTTGTAAATTTTATTGAATAAAAAAAAGTTAAAACATTTTATCTACTATTGCTGTTAAAGTGTCACTTTATCTACCCTTGCGGTTAAAGTGATACTTTATCTACTCAAAACAGCTGTTATAGCAACACTTTAACATTAGCTATGGAAAAAAGAAATTTATTTTATTCTATTTTTTTATTCCATTTTATTTTATTTTATTATACTTTATTTCATTTTGTTTTATTCCACTTTATTTCAATTTATTTTAATTTATTTTAATTTTATTTTATTGTGTTCTATTTTATTTTACTCTATTTTATTCTATTTTATTTTATATTATTTTATTTTAGTTTTATTTTGTTTTATTTTATTCTATTTTCTTCTATTTGATTATATTTTATATTATTTTATGGATATCTAAGCTCATGGTCATACATAACACGGTACTACATTTTCCTTTTCGTCCTATTTTTCACATCATTCTGGCTTTACACTGCGAGGGTCCTAGCCTCCTCAAGAATTTCTTTTCAGTCGCCTCTATCCATCGCCTTTTTCCGCCAAGCACATATTCCCATATTTCTTATGTCTTCATCGATGTTATCAAGGAACCTTGTTCTGGGTCTTCCTCTTCTTCTCTGATCAATGGGTCTATCAAGGAGCGTTTTTCTAGCTGGGTCATTTTGTTCCATCCAAATTACATGCCCTATCCACATCAGGCGTCCTATCTTAATATGTTTTACGATATTTGGTTCCTGGTATATTCTATACAGTTTGTATCGTCTTCTCCACACTCAATTGTCATTCACTGCTCCATAGATTCGCTTTAGTACTTTTCTTTCGAAACATCCTAACATGTTTTCATTACTTTTTGTTAGAGTCCAGGTCTCTGAACCATATGTTAGGACTGGGCGTATTATTGTTTTGTAGAGCTTTATTTTTGTATTTCTCGATATAATTGTGGATTTAAGGAGGAGATTGAGTCCAAAATAGCATCTGTTGGCCGTGCAAATTCTACGGTTTATCTTTGCGGTAGTATCGTTCACTACTTCGATGGCGTCGTTTTCTATAACAAGTTCTCGTAGAATTTGTGGTTGCGTCAGTGGCGGCTTTTGGGGGTACGCAGGTTAGGCCTGGCTTACCCAATAGTTTTAAGAGCTTTAAAATTGAAAAACATATATTCAAAAATTATGTTAATGCATGTAAATAACTTTTAAATGTATTAAATCACTCAATACATTAGCGTCCGTTAAAACAACTATGTTATTATATTACCACAGAAAGCATCGAATCGTATTCAGGCATTTTAAATATCATTAATAGGCCCGATCGGAACTGGCCGACCCAGCTCACATAAGATCCCCGTACAAAAAGCGGTTGAAGTTAAGCAGCTTGTCGGACAACGATTTATATTGTGTTTATGCTTGCTGTTTAGGCACCAGACGATCGGGCCTACGCCGATCATCCTTGTCACTTGTAACGTAATTATCGAATTGTAATATAAATTTTCTTTTAAATTATGATAAAAAAATATGTAACATAATCTATAATTGTAACATATTTTTAAACAAACAACACAATTGCAAACAAGTGGACGGTTGCCCAAATAAATTTAAAAAAAAAATCGTAAAATGCGAAAAAAAAAGATGCCCATTCTCAAAAAAAATATGTATTACACACACTGGCGGCTACAGAATTTTTTTTGGGGTGGTCATGGATCTTGAGGGTGATTACTTTTCTCTGATGCAAGGTCACTTTTAGTCTTACCACCAATAGGATAAGTGGGTTTTCAAATATTTTTAGGGGGGAGTCATGACCTCGTCACCCCTCCGTCTGGATCCGCCACTGATTACACATAGCTATTTGTAATTTGCTGGCTCGGCCTACCCAAAATTTCGTTTTGTTGTTGTTTATTATTAAACTCATTTTTGTAGCTAATTCTTTTAATCCTACATAGGCCTCTCGTACAGCGTTTTCCGTTCTCTCAACAATATTGATATCATCATCATAGGCCAGGATTTGCACTGGTTTATTATATATTGAACCAGTATTGCTTTTTCCAGAGCCAGATTGAACAGTATACCGGAGAGAGAGGGTCTCCCTGGCGCAGCCCGTTAATTGTTTTAAAAGGTTCAGACAGTTCTCCCTGAATTCGTACTCTACATTCAACTTTTTCAAGAGTTAGCTTTGTTAAATTTACCAACTGATTTGGTATTCTAGCTCTTTCATTGCTTTGAACATTTCTCTTCTAATCACATAGTCTTAGGCTGCTTTGTAGTCTATAAATATGTGATGAGTATCAATTTCATATTCCAGTGTTTTTTCCAAAATTTGTTATAGGGTTGCAGTCCGGTGAATTGTCGACTTCACCTCTGAAACCAGCCTGGAATTTTCCTACTATCCGTTCTGCATATGGTGCCATGCGGTGACATAGTACTGTGGAAAATATTTTATACGCTGCATTTAGAAGCGTAATTCCTCTGTGGTTAGAGCATTTAAAGGTATCTACTTTTTTGTGTATGGTGCAAAGTATTCCAATATTCCAATCATTGGGGAGGGATTTCTATGTCCATGTTTCTTTAATAAGCTGTTGTACTGCCATTATGCTATCATGGTCACCTTCTTTAACTGCAACTTTAACTTCAAGAATCGTTGGTGGTTCCTCTTCCCTCTAGTCTGTTCCCCTTATCTCATCTCTTTCGCCTTCCACCTTTTCTTTTTCTATATTTTTTCTGTCCTATTTTTCACAGCTTTCTATAATTTCTTACTATTAAAAATAGTAATTGTTTATTTTGTGAACGTTGATAATTTTCTCGAACATTCTTATGTTTTGTAGTAATGAAAATATTACACAGTTTTGTATTCCTTTATTTAAGTGGTGTTTATAATATTCATTTAATCAAGAAAATAGTTACTGTGTATGTTGGACTAAATCTTTTAATGTACTGGCGAAACACATAGTGAGTGCATTGAACGTGAAACACGGCGTATCAAAAGACGATATGAAAATGCAAATGAGTTCATTGATAATAATAAAACGTATAAAGTCCCGATTCGGTACTTGAGTACGTAACACTGCCCGGAAACATTTTATTTATAAAGCAAAGAACAAAGCGTCTGTCGTTTACTTATGACAATCATTAAAAATATAAAAGCTTTAAGGATAAGAAATATAAGTGAATTGCGGAAGCTTTAGAAAATAATTTCTTCTGTTTGAAGTTCTGGTTTATAAATCAGAATAGATTTAAGCTATGGGTGGTGTGTTTTTCTAAAAGTTTTCTAAAGTTTTTCTAAAAAACGCTCTCGAAGATAAAGTACAATTTTATCGTCTTGTACAATAAATAACTATTTTTAAAAAGTGTAAGTATTAATATGCTAAGTTCGTGATTTCGTTGAGAAGTTATAAACCACTTACGAAAATTAACCTAAAATTGACATTTATTAAACTTAATTCGTGTTTCTCCAAAGGTTCACTGGCTGGCATATAAAGTCACACAAAGGTAATTCAATTTAGAACTAAAGAACTCATTTGTGCGTTAGTCACTGCGGATTTAACAGATTGTTTAAATTTGCCTCGAAACGAAATGAGTCAGCCACGTCTTCCAACAAAGGAGAGGAAGTCAATTTAACACAGAAGCTAATTAAAAACACTTTCTTCGGATTAACAAAGACCAGGAGGTTTTTCAATTACAGTAATCTCGTATCATTCGCACATTTATGTAAATCGGTATATTGTGTGCGCCATTAGATGCTCTGAAAGAGAAAATGTGTGTCGCATAGAAAAACACGAAGTATCGATTAATGGGTTAATGGTTTTGTGGTACTATCAGTTAGTTGAAATAAAAGTGAATATTTTATTTCTACATTATTATTTATTCATGAAAAGGAAGCTTTCGATAGGGTTAGACATTCGGTAAAAATTCTTCAATAAGGTTAGACAACCAGTATTACATTCAGACTTTATATATAGACAAAAATGAAAAATTTATATAGAAAAATGTTACACAATAGAAATAAGTAAGAAAAAACATTTTCTATGATCACGTGTGAAGAAAACTCCATCAGAGAAAAACATGCATTACCCAGAAGTATGAACTATGAAAATAGAATTGTTGCCAGAGGACCTAAAGCTTTTTACAATTTCGAAATTCTCTCCAAAGACTGGCATATCACTGTTAAACCATCCAACATTTTTAATCCGCGATCACTCGCACGTATAGATGTCAGCACATCAGGGATTTTTAAACTTAAAAATTGACGGCATAGTTTTAGGTTATGAATGTGTGCGTCTAAGTCTAAGTCATAGACATATAATACAAATAGACTGACTGCTGTCATACAGTCGCTTTCACACAGTGCGACAGAGAAAAGTGACGCACAGCAGTCCTTGCATCTCTTTCTAATGGGCCGGGTTTATTGACCACGTGACTTTCTCATTAGTCATTTAGGTTAATAACACAATTTAACAACATATTTTCTAAATTACATTCAAAGCTATTATTTCTTCGAAAACCTGGTTTTGATTTACGGGAAGGTGACAGAAGGTTTACAGGGATAATAGAGGAAGCTTGTGAGTTTTTTCTTGGGCATTTTCGAAAGACTTTACAGATCATACTGATGCTAGCCTTCCAAATTCGCCTCATTCATATATTATAATAGATGGTTTATCATCAATTAATATATTCCTGAATCGTTAAAGAGACAGGAGAAACCTTGATGATGTTTTATGAGTACCGTTCTGCAATTGTCGCATCTCTCAGCTTTTGCACATACCATTTTTTTCAATCCATTTTATTTTTTTTTACTGGTGTTTGAAATTCTAGCCCTCAATGTTGAGATCACTAAGCAATGATCTGAGTCTATGAATCGATGAGTCTATGAGCGATGGGAAATAAAAATGTTAGAGCCGTAGACAGAAGTGTAAATACGCCGAAGGATGGAGAAAAGGAACAAATAATGAGATAGAAACAATCTATAATGAATCTAAAATAACATCGTACCAGATTTAAGAAGCAATACTGTTTAACGAGGAACCTGGACGAAAATAGTAAAAGAAGAAAGCATGGAGCATCTATAAACATAATATTTGAAGCAACAAGAGGTCAGGAAACTTCTCCTTTCAACATAATATTTGTAAATGTAATATTTTATAAATATAAAATTGTAATACGAATTCTAACCAGGCCTAGGTCTACATGGTCTGAAGAGGTTTACAGCCAGATAAAGTTAAAGTATACTTAAGTATACTTTACTTTAATACAATAAATGAGAAAATATTGTATGATATGCATAAAAATCCCATTTTACTCATGAAATCGCACGGTTCGTGCTGTTAACTTCTCCTTTCGTGAAAACAGTATCACTTTATGCACTTGTTGCAAAAATTACTATAATATAGAAACGTAGACTTCATCATAATTTTCTACATTATTTTCAGCTCAAGCTATGTTTTATTAAAATCCTATACACCGTGGTATAAAAGTGTTATTTTCAATGACCTAGAACACATCGAGATCCCATTTTGTGGAATGTTAATCTATTTTTAGAGTTTATTAGATGTATGTCTCAATCTAAAATAAGTTGATGATAGAGAAAAAACACGTTCGTAGTATTTTTACGACACCTTGGAAAATTGTAGGTTTTAATTGTCTACTGTGTTTCAACTGTATGTAAAAAAACAATGTGGTGTAAATGACTGTTATATTTAAAATGAATAGTTAAAATATTTCCGAAACTATTCCTAACTAGCTCGGCAATCAGACGATTAAAAAGGCTAGACCAGGTGATATTACAGCGGAACTGATTAAGAATGGTCTACCAAACCTTCATCAAATGAGGAGTTAGGGGGAAAACAATCTCGAGTGCACAATAACAGTTTTCATGGAAATCGAAATTAAATGTTTCAAATTAAAACAATTTGTTTTAACTCAACTCATATTTTTTCAGTGGTACGTTGACATGTTTACAGGGGAAAAATCAAGAGACGGCAAAACATATTTTATTTGCGAAACATCATATAAAAAATTGAGTGTGACGGCATGGACCATGAAGTTCTTCCCCAGTACCTTCAAGCTTCTGCGTCACAAAATGTTTCTTCCTCCGAACTTCCCTCCAGTTTAGTACCTTGTAAATCAGTGTAGAACTTTATAGAGTTTACGTTTTTCAAATATTTGGTCAAGTGGAGAAGATCTTCTAACCTAGCAGATTTGACCGAAAGTGGGCCGTTGTACAAAGCTTCGAGATGATTGTGGCTAGTAACTTCCGGAGTTGTGATATTATGAGCTTTCCTTAAATTTCTTTGCGGGTTTCGTTTAACTTTGCATTCAAACAGCAAGCTTGCAAATATCCCAGAATAGGTATTCTTGTGAAAGATAAATTGAGGGCTAATTTTCCTAATTTTCAACACTCGAATAATTCTCATAGGCATTGGGCATTTCTTGTGATACTTGTTGAAGAAATGCTTAGTCCAATTCAGAAATTTGATATCTTTCCCACAGTCCACCACTTGGAACGGTTTCGGTTTTACTCTGCTGTTGCCGAGGACTTCTCTCCAATCATCCGGAGTTTTCGTATAAGCTTTATCATGAATTAAACTCATGTCCCGGTCGCCCTCTAAATAGGAATGTCCTCTGATGGGAAAAATTACTTTCACAAACACAAACCGTCCTTTTGTCTGAACTAGATAATGAAGGAACCGAAAAACTGTGTAACTTTTATTTTGCCCTCCACGAGAGTTGCAAAATATCAAGTTTTGAATCTGAGATGACAGTACGTTATACACAAAGTGATGAATCATCGATCACACATCGTCGGCCCCCTTTTTTGCTACCGGTTTGTCATAAGTGTAGAAAACAGAGGTAGAATCAGCGAATACATATACATTAAAGCTTATAAAATTAAGTTGCCGTTTATAGTAGACATCGTTTGAGGTAACGGTCACATTAGGGGTTGGTAATTTTTTTTGAAAGTCTGTGGTTATGGCTTCGGTATACATTGCTTTGACGACAATTTTCGATATTTTCTTTTCACAGAATAAAATTTTTCACTTTTCGCAAGATAAAATTGTTTCTAGTTTTTTTCTTCCAAGATTTGGGTTTTATATTCATCACCTTCTTCTTCTTCTCGTGCCACTCCTAGCGGAGATTGGAAATCATCATGGCCACTGCGACTTTGTTAGCAGCGCGCCTAAAAAGTTCAATCGAACTACACCCGAACCATTCACGTAGATTACGAAGCCACGATATTTTTCTTCTTCCCACACTTCTTTTGCCCTTAATTTTGCCCTGCATGATATTTCTTAAAAGTTCGTACTTTTCACCTCTCACAATGTGCCCCAAGTATTCCATCTTTCTAGTTTTTATCTCATTTAGAATTTCGCATCTTTTGTCTAAAGTTTGGAGTACTTGCGTGTTAGTGACGCGGTCCATCCATGATATTCTGAGAATGCGCCTATAGCACCACATCTCGAAAGCTTCGATGTTTTTTGTGGTCAACTGTTTTAGTGTCCAAGCCTCTACTTCATACAACAGGGTAGAAAAGACATAACACCGCAGCATTCGTATTCGTAACTTTATATTGATATCACGATTGCAAACGAGTTTGCGCATTCTATTAAAGACTGATCTAGCGATTTCTATTCTACATCTAATCTCTTTTGTTTGATCAGTATCGTCTGTGATCCAAGCACCTAGATATTTATAACAAGACACAGGCTCAATCGTTGTATTGTCTATTACAAGATTAGCTCTGATGTTCTTTGATTTTGTGATTACCATAAATTTAGTTTTTTTCAAATTAATTTTCAAGCCGTAACTGTTACAGTATCTATTGAGACTTTGAACGAGATGTTGTAGTTCTACTAGCGTTCCCGTTAGGAGAACCGTATCGTCAGCATACCTTATATTGTTGATCGTCTCACCATTTATTATCAGACCAAGATCTTCCTCGAGTGCTTGTTCACAAATAGCTTCACTATACAGATTAAATAAAAGTGGCGACAAGATGCATCCCTGCCGGACTCCTCGACGGATTTGAATTTCTTCTGTTAGCCTACCCTCAACCTTCACATTTGCTGTTTGATTCCAATATAGGTTGCATATAATTCGAATATCTCGGCTGTCTATATTTTTCTTTATTAGAATTTGTCTTAGTGGTTCATGTTGTACTTTGTCAAAGGCCTTTTCGAAATCAATAAAGCAGGTGTAAATTTCTTGGTTCATGTCTAAGCATCTCTGTGAGAGAACGTTCATTGCAAACAGAGCCTCCCTTGTACCCAGCCCTTTTCTGAATCCCATCTGAGTGTTCATTCATCACCGCTGGCATCTAATTTCTGCGAAAGGGCAGATATTTCCGCTTTTATAGTGTCACAGTAGCTACAGGTGTCTTTCCAAGGAAAATCGAATGCAATATTAAACTTTGTTTCAAAAATTTAGCAAAACTTTTCATACGTACATTTTCTAAGTACAAGTATGTAACTTAGTTATGTTGAGCTCTTCAGGAAGATAAGTTTTCTTACTTTTTTCCGGGAGTAATGCGATTTTCTTCCTTTGAAGGAACCAAAAAAATTCTGTCACTTTGACGATAGTATCTTCAGAAATTTTGTGGGGCCTATTTCCGTGTTTTCCTCTTGCGTCTAATGGTATAGTGCCAGTTGAGACCAGTGATTCTCGAATGCTTTGCACTCGAAATGCAGAAATTCCATGAATGGATAAGAATGCTTTGAAACATGCTTGGGTCACTCCTAACATGATAGGAGTGTTGTAACCAGTGGCACTTGCTATCTGGCCCTACCTCATGAGTGGTGGCTCTCTGTTTTTCTCGCCTGTTTTTCTTCTTTTTTTAGCAGCAGTCCCCACATCTACATCACTACAATATCTACCACTACTTTCCATTTTAATCAGTATGTACTCACTACTTTACTATTGTTCAAAAACTGGCAAATTAGAACACACCAACGAAGTCGCTAAACTGAGAAAGAGAATCACAGAAATGCTGCACCCGGTCCGAACTGTTAAGACAGAGGGGGGCGCCTTCGGACCCTGATGATTATTACATCGCAGAGCGCTGACTATGATGGTTCTTTCCCAGTTTCATTTAACATTTGTAATAAAAGGACTGTAAATATTTTCCCCTTTTACTCCGTCCCAAGGCTGGCCTAGATATTAATCTCGCGAAAACAGAGTACCTATCTACAAGTAAAGAAGACATAGAAGATCTACAAATTGATGACAACGTAACAATCAAAGGAAAGGATAAATTCAAATACCTGGGGTTTATAATCACGAAAAAGGCAACAACAGAGGAAGAAATTACACAAAGATTAGGACAAACAAGAACAGCAAGCCGACAACTTAACTCAGTATGGTGGGATAGACACCTAAATATGAAGACAAAAACGCAGATTTATAAAACATTAGTGCGAAGTATTATGACATATGGGGCTGAAAATTGGATCATAAACAAGAAAAACAGCAGTAAGATAGTAGCAACAGAGATGGAATGCCTGCGAAGATGCTGCAGAGTAACAAGAATGGATAGGATAGTAATGACGAAATAAAGCAAAGAACATCAATAGAAACAGACATACTAACATATATAGAACAAAAAAGATTAAAGTGGTATGGACATGTAAGAAGAACTAGCAACAACAGATGGATAAAGATAATAACAGAATGGGGCCCCATAGGAAGGAGGAAAAGAGGACGACCCCGAAAATCCTGGAGGAACGAAGTAGACGACGCCATGAGTAAGAGAGGCCTAAACGATGGAGAATGGAACAACAGAGAGAGATGGAAACGGTTGAGCGAGGGAAGGCAGTGAATACTGTAGAATCCCTAAATATATATACTTCGTCCCATCCGAAAGTAATATGTATTCATCACTAGAAAACTTCATCATCTCAATTTCGACCAAAAGTAGACTACGATTATTTTTCTTCCGGACTCCTCAAATGATATGGGATGTGAAAATGGGTTTAAAGGGAGTACAAAAGAGATTCAAATTTGCCTTGAATGAAAAACCATCTACAGAATGACCTTTTGTGGAAAAAAACTAACATTACTTATAGAAACAGATTATAATACGGGTGCAACACTGCAGATTGTGTAATAAACTCTAGAACAAAAAGCGGGCCTACTTGCCAGGGGAAGGGCAAAAGAAATATTAGTAGACCCAGAACCTTTCATTGGTATATCAAGAAGCGCAGCCAAAAAAATGATATCGGACTGGGTGGACCGGATAAAATATTCGACGATGAAACAAAGATCTACTATTGTTCTAAAGCATTTTAAATTAATTACTATTTAAATGGGAATAAGCCACAATTAAAGGTTACAGTACGTTTACTGACGTTTCAATTTCCACTTCGGAAATCGTTCTCAAAATACAAACATTAGTAAATTAAACAAATTTTTTTTTATTAAAAAATGTCTTCTAAATAAGATTTTACTCCAACAAAATATGTTCCGCAATCAGAATAGACAACAGAGCAACGTCCTCAACGTGCTATAAAACGTCCGAATGAGGCTAAAAATGCCTCTGTACTAAGTTCAGATACCAATTCTAAGTGTAAAGCCCTAGTGGCAAAGCATAAAAATAGGCAAATATAGGCTTTCGTTCGTTTAACATTTTTAAGCTTATTGGCTCGTATCAGAAAAGAACCGCCAAAGTCGACGCCAACGCAAGAAAATGGTTTGGCCTTAAATATCTATGGGTCGGGAAGAGCCCCCATAGGTCTCTGATAATTTTGAGGTTTTAGTCTCCAACAGGAAAGACATTTTGAAAGAACACTACGAATAGCACGTTTGGATGAATATATAATAACACTAATAATAGACCACAAGAGGACTAACAAATCATTGTGATTTTCTTCTTGAAAACAGTGCTCTCGTAAATTTCCAAATCGGATATGTTTTAATATTATTATCGCTAAATACATCATAAAATTCACTTACCGTGGTCAACATGCAAGTACTTTCCTTGACTGCTCCGCAGCATCCTAGAAACGCTGTGATGAAAACGATGGAACCGATAACGATCGAAAGGATTGGAGCTAGGCCGAAGTCTTTTGGCAGAACGTTGGTAGCCTCGCTGACATTCAATTTGATTAAAATTCCTATGATTATTAAAGCTAGTCCAGCAAGCTGAAACAAAGAAAACGAAATTAAACATACAGCAGATATTTATTTAAACTTTTATTTGTAAAAATGTATCAAAGAAAAAAAGATATTTATAGTTTGTCTCAAAATATATCGTTTTGACTTTCCCGTCCTTAAAGGATTAGTGGTATTACCGCCATTATTAATAGACAAATACGTTTTAAATTTCTACTTGACCGCTCAGGGTTGAATCAGGTACGGCTAATGTAATCGGTCATTAAAAATCTCTACTTGCTACTGTGTGTATAGTATATTAGTGAAGATTGTTCGTAACAAATATGTTTCGTCCACGGAAAAATAATCGCTCGAGATCTACTAAACATAATGAAAGGCATTTGTCATTGGACGCAAAAAAATAGTTAAAAATGTGTGTCATACTTTAATAGATAGGGGCCTAATCAAACAGAATGTTGTGAAAAGAACATATTTACTTACAAAAACGTCGATATCGTCGACAAAGGCTATTGTAACCGAAGAACCATTGACAAGACGAAAAAAAGTAGTAATTTTTAGTCTCATTATTTGGACAGTACTCAATAAGATATTATAAGAAGAACAATAAGTTTTTCTTTACGAAAATCAGATAGTTCCTACGTTAGATAAATTAAATTGAAGTTATAGTAAGAAGAAACAAATATAGATACCACTCTCCATACAGTCCTTTCTAAAATAAGTTTTAAACACACAGAGAACTGAGTATCTCTCTGAAATTATAGGTTAGAAAACAAATCTATCATATATCTGGATAAAACATGGTTTGATACTCATGATATAGTATGTAAAAGAAGGTCGATTTTAGTAAAAAATGTCATACGAAAGCATCTTTAAATAAAGGAAAACGCATAACAATAATTCACGCCAGTTCGAAAGATATGTGGGTTCGAAACTGTTTGTTCTTATCTGCAAAGAATATCAAAGACTTCAGCTTAGACTATCATGAAGATACCAGTGCAGAACTTTTTGAAAATTGGTTTCAAAATTCTCTTTTGAAAAATATTCCCGAAAGTAGTGTAATCGTCATGGATAACGCAAGCTACTACAGTCTACAGCTACAAAAAGCGCCAAACAAGTACTAAAACTGAAATTTATGAGTCTTTATTAAAAAATGTTAATTATTTTAAAGCCGTATATATATATATATATATATATATATATATATATATATATATATATATATATATATATAGACTAAAAATTACTACTTTTTTTCGTCCTGTCAATGGTTCTTCGCTCACAATAGCCTTTGTCGACGATATCGACGTTTTTGTAAGTAAATATGTTCTTTTCACAACATTCTGTTTGATTAGGCCCCTATCTATTAAAGTATGACACACATTTTTAACTATTTTTTTGCGTCCAATGACAAATGCTTTTGATTATGTTTAGTAGATCTCGAGCGATTATTTTTCCGTGGACGAAACATATTTGTTACGAACAATCTTCACTAATATACTATACACACAGTGGCAAGTCGAGATTTTTAATGACTGATTACATTAGATGTACCTGATTCAACCCTGAGCGGTCAGGTAGAAATTTAAAACGTATTTGTCTATTAATAATGGCGATAATACCACTAACTTTTAACGACGGGAAAGTCAAAACGATATATTTTGAGACAAACTATATCATAAATCAAAAATGTAAAGAATCCAGTACAGTGTTATAGTAGTAGTTGTTCATCATATAGTTCAATGGGGATAGCATTTGGCAAGCTGCCCCAAATTTTATTATTCTAATCTTTATAGGGGAGGAGGTCAATAGTAATATCATTGATATATTATGAAATGAAAAGACAGTCAAGATTTGATTTCACGTACAAAGCGTCTATGTATCTGTTTATACGTATTTCGCCCAAATAGGGCTCGTCAGAACAGCTATTCATAGGCGTTCTCAACGTGAAAAATAAATCTTTTCTGTCTTTTAAGAAGCAACACTAAAATGGCTTCGAAATGGACGCAATAGCGACATCTAATAGTTTCGAAACACAATTCAGATTTCTGCCTTAATCTGAGCCTTCTAAAAATTGCAAGGCAAAGCAGACGTTGATAAAGATGTGTTTAGCGTCTGCTTTGCCTTGCAATTTTTAGAAGGCTCAGATTAAGGCAGGTTCATTTTACGGATTTGTTATTAGATGTCGCTATTGCGTCCATTTCGAAGCCATTTTAGTGTTGCTTCTTAAAAGACAGAAAAGATTTATTTTTCACATTGAGAACGCCTATGAATAGCTGTTCTGACGAGATTATTAGGGCGAAATACGTATAAACAGATACATAGACGCTTTGTGCGTGAAATCAAATCTTGACTGTCTTTTCATTTTATTCGGATCTACTCTGTATGAGTACAAGAAACCAATTCGCTAATGATTTCTGCTTAGTTGAGGAGACATGTCGTGGAATGCAAATTTTAGATTCCCCATGTCTCTATTAACATCTTTATCAACGTCTGCTTTGCCTTGCAATTTTTAGAAGGCTCAGATTAAGGCAGAAATCTGAATTGTGTTTCGAAACTATTTTACGGATTCATTGATATATGTTTAACAGTCATTAATTCTTCATTAGTGGCTGCCATCCATCTTATATGAATATGGGTCTCATTGTGGTGATAGTTCTTGACTTACTCGTAGAAAAATTTACCATTTTATCTTAACAGTTTATCATTTGTCATAGCGGTTTGTTTTCTAGACTCAAAAATAATTTCCTGGTCCACCATACATCTTCGATTAAATTGCTGATGTTAATTTTCCAGTTTTCCTTGCTTTCTTTTCTATGCGTGTTTCCAAATTCAAACTGCTATCGCTATCAGCTTTTCTCCAACTGTAGTCCTCAATCTACTAAAGTATTTTCCACCTAAGAAGACCGCTTTGCAATTAAATGCTGGTAAATTTATCACTAGCGAACCAGATAAGCGCCAATATATTTTACACTACCTTTATGAATAACATTTTACTGCTCTGTTGTTTCAATCAGCACTGCTCAACAAGTTATCATTTATTGGTTTTAATATTTTAATAAACAGTGAATTTATTATATGTTATTTTTTTTTAATTTCTTCTGATGTATCGTATAATGTAGGTTTACCCAATAATCAAAGTTATGCCTTTACAAGAACATATTATTTGAAAAATAAGGAGTACCATGTGTCATAATAATAGTAATCTCCTTTATACACACTTTAAAAATTTGTTTAGTAATGTATTTCTTAAATCCACACAATCATTGAAACATG
Source organism: Diabrotica undecimpunctata (assembly GCF_040954645.1). NCBI lineage: Eukaryota > Metazoa > Arthropoda > Insecta > Coleoptera > Chrysomelidae > Diabrotica > Diabrotica undecimpunctata. The sequence goes on along the minus strand of NC_092811.1, from coordinate 11,909,715 downwards.
ATTCATGCTTTTTAAAAATATCTTTCTGTTAACGACACTGTTATCGACAAAGAAGATCAAATTCAAACTTGTCATCATATTACACTTCTGTTTATCGTTAAAAATTAATTGATGGTCGTGGGTAGAATTGGTGTTATTTAATAATTTAGCAAACTGTAGGTCCAGACGAAATACCTGCGGAACTACTGAAATGTCTAGACGATGAAACTCTACCTGTACTTTTGGACCTATTTAATGAAGTATATAAAACTGGAAAAATCCCACAGGAATGGTTGGTGTCCACCTTTGTAGCAATACCAAAAACAGTATATGCCAAAGATTGTTCAGACTATAGGACAATATCACTAATAAGCCATACCCTCAAAATATTTCTAAAGGTGATTCATGGAAGATTATATAGAAAACTAGAAGATGATATGGATGATACTCAGTTTGGGTTCCGCAAGGGTTTGGGAACGAGAGAGGCATTGTTTGCTTTTAATGTCCTCTCTCAAAGATGCTTAGATATGAACCTAGATATTTATTCCTGTTTCATCGACTTCGAGAAGGCATTCGACAGGGTCCGACATGAAAAACTAATAGAAATACTGAGAAACAAAGATATAGACAGACGAGACTTACGAATCATTATCAATCTGTATTGGAATCAAAAGGCCAATATAAAGATAGAAGAACAAAAGTCCGAAAATATAGATATAAAGAGAGGAGTAAGACAGGGCTGTGTTCTGTCACCATTACTGTTTAACGTGTACAGTGAAGCCATATTCCAGGAAGCGATAGCGGATCTGGGTGATGGAATCTCTGTAAACGGAAGAATAGTAAATAACATAAGATTCGCTGATGACACCGTTATAATGGCAGACACCCTGGAATCGCTACAAGAATTGGTAAATAGAATTAACGATTACTGCATTAGATACGGACTAAAAATAAATAAGAGAAAAACTAAATTTATGATTGTCTCAAAAACGCAACATGGAAATGAAAGATTAATGATAGAGCAAACCCAAATAGAAAAAGTAGAGACATATAAATATCTGGGAACCTGGGTTGATGACAAAAATGACCAAAGCAGAGAAATCAAAGTCCGAATTGAAACTGCAAGGCAAGCATTTGTGAAAATGAAGACAATGCTTACCAACAGAGACCTTCAGTTGCATCTCAGATTGAGAGCTCTAAGATGTTACATATTTTCTATCTTACTATACGGAATGGAAGCTTGGACATTGAAGAAACAACACATAAGGAAATTAGAAGCGTTCGAAATGTGGTGTTACAGAAGAATATTAAAAATTCAGTGGGTTCAAAGGATTACCAATGCTGAGGTACTACGACGTCTAAATAGGGAGTTAGAAATTATGAACAGCATAAAAAGAAGAAAACTAGAATATTTGGGTCACATAACCAGAGGAGAAAAATATGAGCTGCTGAGAATTATTATGCAAGGAAGGATCCAAGGAAGAAGAAGCATAGGAAGAAGACGCATCTCCTGGCTGAAGAACCTTAGAGAATGGTTAACTGTAGTTCACTACAACTTTTCAGAGCAGCAGCCAACAAAGTGACCATAGCCGTTATGATATCCAACCTCCGATAGGAGATGGAACTTTAAGAAGAAGAATAATTTAGCAAAATACATAATCAGCAAAAATCGTATTAAAACATGCGAACGGTTTTTGCAATCACAATCAATGCAGTGTTTATGCTTGTTTAGCATTGGCTGTTAAATAATTTCTGTACGATTATTTCGTCTGTTGTACAACCCTCGTCCTTTTTAGGGCGTAGTAGTTGTATATAAGTAACTATGTTTTTATAGTAGTGTAGTGAAGCGGTACTTTAAAGTAAAATGAGTAATTTGGAAGAAAATAGAATACAGTCGGAACGTAAAGTGTTATCTCCAGAAGAACGGCGTTTAGTTCTGAAAGACGAAAGTTATTTCAATTTGGAAAAAAATAATATGGGTCCATTGATATCTGTTATGGCAGTTCAGAAACGCACATGCGATGCTTGCGGTATCTCAGAGAGGATATTCCGAAGAATTAACAACATGAGTGAGGATGAAATAAATAAAGTAAGCAAGAGAAATCGTCGACATCCAAAAACTTTAGATTTGCACCAGTCAATTAAACTTGCAATTAAAAATATTATATATAATATGTATAAAGCCAAAGAACATGTAACAATTAGTGCTGTGTTACAAAAAATAAAAGACAAGGAACTGTGTAATATTAGTTTAACAAGTTTGTGGAGAGTGCTGAAACATTTAGGTTTTCGATATAAAAAGACAAATAATAGAAAAGTTGTTTCAAAACGGTGGCATTTTTTAAGAAAATACATGAACAGTAAAACGTCTGATAGTCCGAGGCAAGTTGTATATTTAGATGAAACTTGGATTTTCGCTAAAGGAAATATGTCAAATATGGCACCACGAAATGTTATTCTTCTAGTCGTTCCGACAATGGTAAACGCTACATTATACTTCATGCTGGAAATGGTTTTATTCCTTACGCTAGTTTAATTTTTTCGTCCACAAAGAATACAGGTGATTACCATCGAAATATGGATGCAAATATTTTTGAAGAATGGTTTGAAGAAAATTTGTTAAAAAAATTGGAGCGACCATCCATAATAGTGTTGGATAGTGCATTCTACCACTCAAGAGTAGAACGGAGATTTCCATCAAGCAGCTGGACAAAAGAAATAAAGTTGTGGTTGACAGAAAAGAAAATTTATCACTGTGACATATTTTTAAAAGTCGGTTTATTTCAAAGGTGTGGAGAGCACAAAATTCAAAAGAAATTTGTTACTGACCAAATGGCTCTTAAATATGTCCATGAAGTTCTTCGACTTCCGCCATACCATTGCCACTATAATGCAATTGAGTTAGTTTGGGGTATAGCCAAAAATTTATATGATAAACATGCATCCATAATAACAGATGACGCTAGCGTTCTTAATTTATGGAAAAAATCGTTAGAACAAATAAAAGCAGAACAATGGCAAAATTCTATTAGACATACGGAAGACATAATCGTTCAGACTTTTCAAACCGAGCGAGTTATAGATGAGGTCCGGCCTCTAATAATTATTCAGATAGACAATTCAGATGGTGACGACTCTGATAGTGAAATAACAGACAGTAAATGGACAAATCGTTTGCTAAAAAGAAGTAACAAAAAGGTGTTTCGGGAATTCAATTCGGACTTGGTATTAATAGCTTTGGTATTAATTACTGGACTACACGTGTTTAAATATTTTGTTTTGCTGAAAACTCGAAGCACGAAGTGATTTCGTGCCAATTTGTTTCAAGGTTATATTTAATACAGTGTCTGCAGAAAGTAAAGTCTTGGATGTAATTTATTCAAATTTGAACATATAGTTCATCCCAAACCCTTCTTTCAGTGCGTCACAATTGATCGAATTCTCTCTAACGCATTAAGCTAGAAGTGACAGAAAAAAACGTGAGTCTATGATTATTATACATAGAACTTAGAAAATTATATATCGTTCACCGGTATTTGCATATTAAAGCGAATTCTACTTACGGATATATAATTGGTTGTAGTTTAGAATACGCTAAATAGATATCCAATCAATGATGCGCATAAATATAATTTGACGCAGATGGTCTCGATAGTGACAGTACTTTGACAATGTCAACTGATAAAATAATAATTGTCATTCCAGGTTAGTGAAATTTTACAGTGAAAATTTAATTTTGTATTTATTGTCATAAATTGTCAGTTTCTGCCGTTCGTGAAGTTTAAATTATTCTAAAAAATATTCCATATTAGTAGTTTAAATACTATACATTTTAGCCATAGTGTTTGTAATAAATAATAATAAATACATAAATAAATCTTAGCTAATTAAGCACTTTCCTTGGAATGTATAGAATAGGAATTATGACAAACTGCCGTTCCAATATAATGCGCAATAAAAATTTTTATACAGGACGGGACCTCTAATATGTAAATTTAAAAAAAATTGAATTCTTAAAGTTTTTACTCCACATTTTCAAAAAATAACCTTTTCACATTTAGCCGATTACGATCCTTCAACTGTCAGATTTAACTAAAATGTCATGCAATAATTCTCGACATTCTTAAAATCCTATATGACGTCAAAATTAGTGACGCACTGAAAGAAGGGTTTGGGACAAACTGTACCAGCTTGGCAAGTATTTTCCAATTTTACTGCATGCAAAACCATTTGTATAATTTTCACTATACGGAAAATAGCGACTTATAGAGACCTTGATGAACATTTGATGTCGACAAATAATTTCGAGTATTCGAAATATTCCGTCCCACTTCTTTTAACACGCCCTGTATATACATATTATATTCATTTTATTTGCCTTTGATTCAGTAAAATCCAATATTACTACTGAACCTAAAATACACGAAATTAAATATTAACGCCACACTGATCATATCTTAATTGCATATCGGCTGTCATAGGGTAAAAGGACTTTACCCTTTTAAATTTTATTGTAAATTGTCCTTTTTTGTTAGGCTTTTCGTAGAATCCTAACATAAAATCCGTTATTTCTTCTCCTATAGACACACATTTTTTTGTTAATTCTGTTTCGACATCATTTTTATTCCTGATTTTTCCAAGAATGTATTCTAACAGGTCTTTTTCCTGTGCCTTACAATGTAGTCCGCTAATTATACTGTAAAAAACCTGTATGCTAATAATTGACTCATTTTAATTAAATTAAACGGCAGGAAGAAGGTGTAAAGTAGATACTTTATATGCATTTGATGTATAAACAAAATAAAACCTTGAATACTACCAAACAATGCATTTTTCTTACGTCACATGTATATTACTTCACATGCCAAGCCGTCTCTGGCAATGAACAAGTCGTGCAGAGAGTTGGCCTTCTCAGAATGCCTACTTGGAATGAATATTTTTTGTTTACAGGTAACAAGTGATTAAAAACGGACGAGTCAGATATTATGGTGTCAACACTGAAACGTTTATTTTATAGAGTTATTCAGGTATACGACGACAATGGTATAATGCAGGGTTTTCCCAACGATGTGGGATTTATAGATATTATGACGACGATATTATTTCCATGATGCAACTGATGAATACTAAAAAAAAACCGTTTAGTAATTTACGCGGCACAAACGTATCTACCCAAACGTGCTACAAGAAAATATGAAAGTATTGTTTGATGAAGCAGTTAATGTTCTTGTTTATCCAGTGTCTATTATCCATTTCTGAATCCAAGCCTCTATTTTGCATCCTATTATTTCACACTGTTCTTACAGTGTTAGTGATATCATCGGGATCGATCATTTCTACAAGTACTTACATGTAGAACTTACATTTGATGACTGCTTCAAAACTGATAGAACCTTTAAAAAACGTATATCAGAACACAAAAGGGCGTCCAATAATAGAAAAACGGATTCTACGGTACTCACTTGACCTTCTAGATCATAATCATTCTTTTAATGACCAATTTCAAATTCTCCATATTCAGAATAAAAATCTTTATTAGTTATCTTTATTAGAATCTACGGAAATTAATAAATAAAAAAACAGATATAATTCTAAATGATCAACTCAACGTATGTAGTTAAACTATCTTCTTCTTTACGTGCCATCTCCGCGACGGAGGTTGGCAATCATCATGGCTATTCTGATCTTGTCACCTCGGGGGAACAAATAAGGGTCTAACCATCTTCTGTTATCTCTGGGTGCTCTGTAGAGGGCTTGGAATATCGCAGTCGAGAGCTCCTCTACCCAAGTCCATTTACTGGGTATGGACTTGTAAATATTTATCTTCTGATGGCTTGTCTTGAAAAAGACAAGATATTTCTTACATGACAAAGGTACACCAAGTAGAAATAAAGTATTAGGTAGTGGTCTTCAGAAGGCATGTCTTGAAAAAGACAAGATATTTCTTACATGACAAAAATATAGGTCGAAATAAAACATCAGATTGTAGTTGAATAATATCTCAGCCACAGAATATAATTGGAACAGCAGGAAGCAGCGCCCCAAGAGCACTAAGCTCTCGGAGGGCCCGTGAGGGACTGACCTGAAAATCGCCAATATTTATATGTGCCGTTCGAGCGATAAATAGGGATTTCCAGGTTAAGAGCCAATGGGAAAATTCGAGGCGGGGCGATGCGCATCGAAATGCGCACTAGTCCACAGACTATGTGCATTCGATGACAATCCTAGATGCTGAATAGTTCGATTGATGTGCTTCCCTACCATTTCCTCAAGTTACGCAACCATGAGATTCTTCTCCTTCCTACACTTCTCATGCCCTGGATTTTCCCTTGTACAATTAATTGAAGTATGCTGTATCATACATGCCCTTTCGTGTCTGATGGTTTCCAATATTTCCATTCTTTTTTTGATCTAGATCTCTTTAGGATTCTTTTATACACCCACAGTTCAAATGCTTCCAACTTTTTAGTAGTCGACGCATCAAGTGTCCATGCTTCTATCCCGTAAAGCAGAGTCGAGAAAATATATTGCCAGCTTGCACAAAGTACCTTTGTGCAAGAGAACTTGCCATTTCTTTAATTTTTTAGGTAGGTTGATAGGTCGTATTTGTTCTGAAGATCTTCTATTTCTTTCCATTTTTCCTCATAGTAAGTTTGTTTTGCCTCTCTTATCATTTTTCTGATTTCATTGTTAATGATTTTGTAATTGTGACTGTCATTGTTCATGGCTTGTCTTCTTTGGTCCATCCTGCCAAGTATTTCGTCGGTCATCCAGTTGTCTCTCTTTCTTATCGGTTCTTTTAATATCTCTTTGGATGGAACGAAGAGACAGTTTTTTAATGTTTCCCATTGTTGGTTTATCTCTAGGTGTTAGTATCAAATTTATCAAAATTTTCGTATATTTTCTGTTGGAGTTTGTTTTTTATATCAGCTTCTTTCAGTTTTGGAGTTCTTTGGGGTTTTCTAATACGTTTAAGCTTAAGCGTGGCATTATCGATTAGTGGATTATGGTCTTATGTGACATCTGCTCCTCTATTGACTTGTTAACCTCTGCATCAACAATAATTGCTACTCCACGTCTATGCTGGTTAGACCACCATGTGTCGCTTACACCTAAGATATTTACATTAATTCTTCTCAGTTCTTGAAGGATCTTACGTATTTTACCAGGTTGATACATGCTTTTGAGATTCTACGTACCTATTTTTGCTTTTGATAATTTTACTTTATCTTGTTTCGATGTTTGGCAATGGTTTCGCCGGTTAACGACCTGGGAGTCCTTATCTGTTCTCCCCCTGCCGGATCTTGGGTTCCGATTCCCATAATCAGTTTCTTTTTTTCTTTTAGTACTCAGTTCTAGTACTATTCAATTGGATCGTTAATGCAGAGGTTTCTCCTTGTCTTCTGCATCCTTATGCCGTTGACCATTTACTTGATTCATTCGCTTTTGGTGTCAATTTCTTAGCGCCAGGACATAAGAGTGCTCTTCCACTTACCAACTCATCCAGCCGAAGCCGTTGGTCAGTAAGTGTGGGATTGCTTATAATGGTAATCGCTCGGTGGAATTTTCGCCATATCTGGCTACCCTCACTTAGTTTAGCCTGCAGACCAATGCAGTTGCCCGGGGTGTGGCAGGTAGAGCCATAAGAGAGAGAGAGAGTTGTCCTATGAGGACCAGTTATCAAGAACAATCTCCCGTCTATGACGCTCGATGTGGTCGTTCTGATAAAACTCTACACTCACACAGTTAAACTATAAAGTGTAATAAAGACAGCTAGATATTTAAAGGTGATAGCTAATATCCCTGGTGAATATAGACTGGAGGAATATTAATAATAAATAACAACAGATTTTTGGGAAAGCAAGTGGACCAGAGGGAGTAACTACGGAATTAATAAAGAATGGCTCAGAGAAATTACACAGAATGATCACGGTGATATTTAACGAATATATTAATGGACATCCAACACCAGATGAATGGAAAACAGCATATATGACCCCAATATATAAAAAAGGTGACAGGAGAAATTGTAAAAACTATAGAGGGATATCGGTCACAAGTTCAATGAGTCGACTATACGGTCGAATACTACGGGACCTGATAGAGGAAGATTATCAATCGTCTGAAGACGAAGAACAAGGAGGATTTAGAGCAGGTCGTTCATGTACAGATAACATCTTCTGTCTTGAACAAATTATAGAAAAGAAAATTGTGACAAATAGAGGGTTACATATGACTTTTGTAGATCTTGAGAAGGCATATGACACAGTCCCGCTAAATAAACTATGGGAAGTCCTGGGCACATCAAACATTGGTTAGTGCTCTCAAAGATCTATATTATGGTTCAAACTCCCAAATGAAATTCGGAAACCTCTTAGCTGAAAAATTTGCAGTTACTAAGGGTCTCAGACAAGGATGTTGTATCTCTCCGACTCTATTTAAGATTTATATCTCTGCAGCTCTGAAACAATGGAAAAGGAAAGTCAAAGGAATGGGTATACAATTGAACGATCAGGATTACATATATACTTTACAGTTTGCAGATGATCAGGTGGTGATCTCAAATGACAAAGATGACATGGAATACATGCTTAGAAAACTAATTGAAGAATACCAGAAATGGGGATTAAATATCAATTTAGAAAAGACAAAATACCTCTCGATATCGATGACAATCAAAAAATAAATCCATGCAACAAATATAAATACCTGGGCGTCATCTTCGACCGTAGTGGAAAAGACGAAATAGAACAACGAATTGTACAAGCACGAAGAACTATAGCATGTTTGAACGGAATTCTATGGAGTAAAGAAATATCAAAGAAAAGAAAATGGAACATCTATGAGACAATGGTTAAAACTAGCCTACTTTATGGAGCCGAGACATGGAGAACAACCGAAAAATATAAGAAAAAGGTCGAAGCCACGGAAATGGATGCCATCAGAAGATCGATGAGAATATCAAGAGCCGACAGAATACGGAATGAAGTGATAAAACAACAAATGGGTATAGAGGGCACTATAGTTGAGGATATTGAGAGAAAACAGCTCATATGGTATGGGCATGTGAGCCGAATGGGGGACGAAAGATTGCCTAAAAAAACGATGATGTGGCAACCCCCAGAGAAGAGGAAACGAGGAAGACCACCACAGAGCTGGACCCTGGGAGTTAGGAAAGCGATTAGCGCTCGAAATCTAGACGAAGACCTAACTCAAGACAGAATACAGTGGCGTTTGGGAGTCGGACAACGTCGTAAGACGTTATAAAAAACCGAATATATATATATATATATATATATATATATATATATATATATATATATATAGATTTTTGAATTGCACACCGGGTACAATTCTAGAATTTTAATATAATTGCTCTATAGTATTAAAAGTCTTGATAAGTAAAAAATGTGTAAAAATCTTAAATAAATATTTAAATCTATTACAATCTACTGACTCACTACATATACAAACAAAAATTATTACCTTGTTTCTAAATCGCTACCTTGTTTGAGTTACAAAAAAATTATTTTATATGGAACTAGATAAAGTTGTGTTGTTAACTAATTAAACTTTGTGTTTTCTCAACAGCATGACACCATCTTTATTAATGTAAAATGCCGTAGCAGAATTAGCTCACGAATTAACACTTCGAAAAGGCAATTCTACCATGATGACCTTTAATTAAACACACAAACCGCTAATCAACCATTTACTTAAAAGCTTAAATACTGAAAAGAGAATGATTGTTTATATGCACTACTTTCATATTCCTTTAAATTTATTACAGGTCCAAATTGAATGACAATGGAATGTCAGGGGTGTATATTATGTATTATAGTTTTATTTATATTGTACTAGTACGAGATATACGTTAAAACTTTTGCACAGAACCATCCAGCGGAAGGTATTCAACTTCGTAAATTTTGACATTTGTTATATGCTATAACAATTTTCAATTGAAGGTGACCCATCTACAAATTGATCTGAGAGCTAACGGCAACAATGTTAAATGTCAAAAATAGTTGATCAAATTCGTTGAATACTGTGAAACATCGGTAAACTTCGCTGGTCTATATATTTACGTCCTTGGAAAGAGTGGGAATATGAGAAATAGTTTATTCGTTCAATTTCTTCATCATCAAGCGTCTGTATCTGCATATGAGTTGCGCGTTCTGTTTCTTGTGAATAATACTTTGATGTTTATTCTTTTTATAGGATTATTAGGTCCAAATAATGAACAAAAAAAAGCGGAAGTTTATGTCGGTAGAAAAAAAGCAGATTGTCTGTAGAGAGTATGAAAATTTAAAAAATATACTTCGTACAGTGGAAAAAAGGTGACTGGAATTGTGCAAGTTCCTAAAGTACATTGTCGTGGTAGAAAAAAAAATTAAATTGGATGAATACCAGATTACTATTCATCGAATCCATTAGGACAAAGGTAATGGAGAATGATCTCATTCCAAACATGAGCAAAAAGACGTTAAGGATAATAAAAAAGAAATTACATTTATACATGCCAAACGATCCCGTAAATCTGTCTTAATAGAAAGAGAAGATTTAGTCTCATGGCGATGAAGATATCTTCGCTCTATTAAAGAGGTTCGTTATGCCCACAAAAAGATTTATGATCTGGGCGAAACGTGGGTGACTAATGGTCACACAGTATCTAAGATCTGGCAAGATACTACTGTAACGAGTTATAGTCAAGCATTTGTGGATGGTTTATCAACAGTGTTAAGAGCACTAACGGGTAAAGGGCAACGGCTGATTGTCGCCATAGAGATAGTGAGAGTGGATTTTTAGACGACAGTGCACTAATTTTTTTATTAAAAAAAAACGGGATTATCACGAAGACATAGATGCACAATGCTTGAATGGTTTGAATCCTTTCTTTCACGAGTCGAACCAAATTCGGTAATATTGATGTAGTAGAACATCTACCAACTATGGCCACCAGAAAAGCAGACATGCAGAGTTGATTAGGGGAAAAAGGAATTCCTTTTTCCGAAGGCATGGTTAAGGCTGAGCTTATAGTGTCGTTAAACAGCATCGTGACAGATATCTCCAGCATGTTGTAGATACAATGGCTCGTGCTAAAGGGATCACCTTTTTGAGACTTCCTCTTTACCATTGCGAGTTATAATACCATAGCTCCTGAAAACGTGACATATAAAATTTCTGATGTCCAACGTTTGTTAAAACTCGCAATGGAACAGATACGAAAAGATTGGGCTAATGCCGCAGCTCATGTAAGTGATCAAGGAAGAAGAGAAAATGTGAAGATTGAACGGGATGATAGACACTGTTTTCGACAAAATAATAATAGACCTAAGAGTGCCTGTAGATTCCTCTTCGGACGAGTCGCTGGATTCCGAAATTTCATAAGCGTAACTTGGTCAATTATTTTTTTGCTTTGTAGTTCTCCTTCTATATAGATGAAATATAATAATTATTTTGCAAAGTTTTCTGTTTTTTGAAGTATACTGTATAATAACAATAAAACTTCAGTTTATTTTGTTAGACAACAATAAGATACCTGTCAAAACACACATGATAATTTAATAATTATATCGATTTTAGATTTAATTTTTACGTAATAATTACTTATGTGTTTAAATAAATAATAAATAATTAAAATAATATTTTGGTACGCCTCTGCAAAGTTGATGAGGGGAATATTGGTTGGTCGCTTTAAGTACGATGTTGCCAATGAATCACCTTCAACTGAAAGTTGTTATAGTATAGTAAACAACATTGGAGAATGTGATATCTAGGAACGACTTATTTAATGTACACAAAAAAGTAAAAGAAATAAGCAACATATTTAAAAACCAGTTCCCTCTGTTCTAGTTGACAATAACAACAAAATTATTTTAAATGAGAACAAAATAAGAAGAGAATGGCAACTAAGTTATATATCAGAGTTGTTTGAAGGCATTGTTGTTGTTGTTTCGACATTGGCCTGCGTCGAGCAGTAATTGAAATTTTAAAATAGCTAATACACGTACTCGTCCGGTTTGTCTTTTTAATTCTAAAGCTATTTATTTATTGCTTATTAACTACGAAAATAGCGAAAATTTTTACATAAGATAGAATAGATTTTAACTCTATCCCCTTCCATGGATAAAGAAAGGTATACTTTATTTCACGAAAAATGGTTGAGAGCTTAATGATTGCAATAAAACCCGACCGCAAGTACCCCAGCTTAGTCAACATTAGTTGAGCAGGTAAGTATTCAGGTAAAATTGAAGCTACTGTGGAGTGTCGTTATCTTGTTTGTATAATAAATTCCTGTTAATATAAAAACGATTAAAAAATCGTATAAAATTATAAAAACGATTAGAATACATTTTATTTCATAAAGTTTTAAACATTTTAACAGTGAGTTTCACTATCAATGGTTGATCTTTTAATGACCACAATAAATTTGTTGATCGTTAAGTATTTCCTGAAATAATTATACATGTTCCCTCTATTCTGTATAATTTGTAAAAGTATAAAAAACCGATGAGAAATATTTAAATATACATTTTGTTTCATTTAGTTGAAAGTGTTACAAGTGTTACCAGTGTTATACCTATAAAACAGCATTGTGTGGCGTCCGTGGAAAAACATTTATGGTGCTTCTTCCAGTGTTCCAGCAAAGAAAAAGCATTTATCTGCTGACGCTAGAGAAATCGTAAAAACAATATATAGTTCTTTACTTACAAGAGGACTTACTGCTAATACTGCTGCCAGTGAAATATCTGATTTAACAAAAATACCTCTAACCACAGTGAAAAGAATTACATCAAATCCCATTAAGTCAAGAAGGAAGCGTAAGGATGCCGATTCTACCAAATGTATTGACGAAAGTGATAAGGACTTAATAAGACGAAAAATTTACACAATGTACGAAAAGCAACGGATACCTACATTAGATGCTTTAAAACAACGGCTTCGGATTTTGTCTAAAATGGGCTTCAGATATCGTACAATTGACAAAAGGCAAGTGCTTATGGAGTCCCATCGTTTACAAAAGTGGCGTACTGAATATATAACTTCCATAAGAAAGTACCGTACAGAAGATAGACCAATAATTTATCTGGACGAGACATGGTTTGATACTCATGAAACACCATACAAAGGATGGTCCGATTCCTCCAACAGGTGTCAGACAAAAGCTCCATCAAACAAAGGGAAAATAATAACAATTTTACATGCAGGATAAGAAAATGGTTGGGTCCCAAATGCCTTATGGCTTTCTGCAAAGAACATTAAAGACTCCTGCGTGGACTACCATGAGGATACAACGGCAGAGCTTTTTGAGCAATGGTTTAAGAATTGTCTTATATCTAACCTTCCTCAAAATAGTGTAATAGTAATGGACAATGCAAGTTACCACAGTCGTCAATTACATAAGTCTCTAAATGCAAATAACACGAAAATTGAAATTCAAAACTACCTGTTAGAAAATGATATATATTTGGAGAAAGTTATTTAAAAAATGTTACTATTGTTTATTTAATCTCATAGAGCATATATGTGGCACCAACTAAAGTCAAATGTTAGGTCACAAAATGTTTCTCCGACTTTAAGTGGTAGTGTAGTGGAATTAATAAGGAAATGTGTTGATGACATCTCCCCAGAAAGTTGGAAAAATTCTTATTTGGTTATTTTGGGTATTTTTTTTTGTAAATATTAACTTGCATATATTTTTCTATATTTTTTTTCAATTCATCTATTTTTTGTACATTATGTATTCGTTTATATGTATATACTGTAAATAGAACTATTATTACTGTACATTTTTAACGATATCCGATTAGGAAGAGCAAAAACTTTTAAACACGCCAGTTTTTTGCTGACAGTCCTAAGCCTGTAAAAAGTGTGAAGGAAAGTACCTCTGAATTTAGATCCATATACTAAAATTATTTACGTAGAACAAAAAAACTACTTTCTTCATGTTAAAAATTGTTCAATTATCAAGTATATTCACTTGAACAACCTGAAAATACCATATGAAATAATTTAATAAATTTTTATAATCGTGTATTACACAGCTACCAATGAAATATATTAAATAACAAACTTTCTGAAGTGCGTCCCTGTGTACTTCGGTAGTTTATTGAGAGACTCTTGTATACACAATAGGATCAACTCAGGTAACCATTAAGCACTCAACCATTTTTCGTGAAACAAACTATACCTTGCTGCCGGACTATAATTTGATGAACAGTTTCATCTTGGTATTTTAGTGGTTTTCAATATCAAATCGTCCAAAAAGAGTGAGTACGACTACAGTTAGTAGTAGTTAAAACAATTCCACTATTAAGTCAATAGAAAAATACAAAAAATTTTATATAATACAGTCACTTTACAAAAAAGACGAAAGTTACGGCGTTGGAAAGTAAATATTTCGTAAGAAAAAAAAAATAGTAATTAACATTAAAAATAAAACCTCGGTACTATTTAGCTACTTTGTTTGGTGTTTATAGATATAAAAATATAAACATTAATGTTATGGTATTTTCGGGATAAATATTTATCCTATCAGTAATGAGGAATATATACATTAAGTTATTGATTTTTTAATATCTATTTCCATGTCTAATGGGTTTGTAATGAAGCGTTACAAAGTATTTTTCGTTTTAAATTGTTAATTTCGTCAATCTGGTTTATTTGTTTTATTTTGGGTTATTGCGTTATTAAAAAACAATTTAGTTAGAATATTTTTACTAAATGAATGATTTGTGTACAAGTACAAACAAAACAACCTACAACAAAAAGGTATAACAGCATGTCGTGAAAACGAAAAATTTTACCTTGGAAACTTACTTCAATTGCGACAAAATGCAAAAAATTGCACAAAAAAGCTTGACTCTTCAATTTCAAAACATTTTTGATCTTTCCCGATAAGAAAGTCTAATCGAAAGATATCGAAGTTTTACCGTCGAATTGATACAAATTTGATTGTAAATGCCGGTCAGCTATCAAAAGCATCGCAGCATATCCAGGTGCTGATATTGCATCCGATCATAATCCGCTAATAGCAGATGTGAGGTTAAAACTAGCAAAAATTAAGAGAACAAATACAAACACCAGCACGCCTATAAATACAAGAGAACTGATGAGAGACGAAAATCTGAAGAAGAGTTATGCAAATAAAATTAATGAAAGAATGCGAATAATAGAAGAAAATGATGATATAGAAGAGATGGTCAATGATATTAAAGGAACGATTCTGGCAGTAAACAGGGAAGTTAAAACACAGATCAGAAGGAGAAAGCATAACGACTGGATGACGGACGAAATTATGGATCTAATGGAAAAGCGAAGGCAACATAAACAACAACGTAATCAAGATAAATACAAACAGATACACAAAGAAATTCGCCACAAAATTAAGAAAGCAAAAGAACGTTGGATGGTGGAAAGGTGCAACGAAATTGAACAATTGCAGGAAAAAGGAGATAGTTTTGGACTACATAAGAAGATCAAAGAAATATCGAATATACACAAAAGCCACCACAGAACAAGAATACGCAACGACAGAAACGAATACATAGTCAGAAGAGGAGATAGCAATGGCGTGAAAAGAATACGCAGAAAGACTTTTTAATGACGAAAGACCAACACAACCAACGCGCAAACTTCCTTCCGAAAACTTATCAGGGCCATCAATAATGCGAAGTGAAATAGAATATGCAGTTAGAACCACAAAGATGCATAAAGCAACAGGTCTAGATGAAATAGAAAACCCGATAATATGCATAGGTGACGATCGCATAAAACGCGTGAAAACTTTTAAATACCTTGGCACCACAATCAATGACCAATCCGATCCACAACAAGAGATAAAAACCCGAATACAAATGGCAAGACAAGCTTTTGTGAAATTCAGACCGCTCCTATGTAATCAAAACCTAAATTTCGAAATACGCTACAGAACGGTCAAGTGCTACATATGGTCCATCTTGCTTTATGGCATGGAAACATGGACTTTGAAAAAAACATCTATCAACAAACTTGAAGCATTTGAAATGTGGTCATTGAGAAGAATGATGCGCATACCTTGGGTGGATAGAGTTCGAAACGATGACGTCCTTAAGAGAGCCGGCGTGGAAAGAGAACTCTTTGAATTAATTAAAAAACGCAAGATTGGTTACCTTGGGCACATATTGAGAGGAGCAAAATATGAAATACCACAGTTAATCCTACAAGGGAAGATCGAAGGTAGGAGAGGAGCCGGCCGCAAACAATTATCCTGGTTAAGGAATATTAAAGAATGGACAGGAATACATAATACAGGCGAGCTGTGTCACGCCGCCAAGAACAGAATTCTAGTAATGAGATAGTCGCCTACGCACTTTGGTGTATGGCATGTTAAGAAGAAGAAGCCGGTCAGCTTTGACGGGTTGTATCTCAAGAACCACTGCTCGCAATTTATTATTTTTTTTCTTTAAAAAGAAATTTAATTCTATATAATTAAGTACGTTAAATAGGTAAACTGCTTTTTTATGAGTAAAACAATTGGCAAACTTCTATGGTCTAGTTTTTTTTGTGCACGATTTTAAAAAAATTACATTTAAAAAAAAATTTAAATTGCAAAGTTATACGAAATTTAATATAAGAAATAAATAAATTATAAGAAAAAGCCTTTTACAAAATTCTTGCAAGACAACTTGCAGAACCATATCTCAATATAAGACTGTACAATTTTCGATTGCCTAGGGAGCTTCGAAGCTTAGAAACTTGCGAGGAGATAGAAGACCTACAGAATAAACATGATGATAGACTTCTCCATAAGAAAATTAAAGAAATGTATGGGATCAGAAACGCTAGGCAGTGTGGCACAATAACAAGCACGGATGATAGAGTCCTGACCACAATAGAAGAAATAAGCGTTGAATGGCGAACATACATACAAAATGTATTCTCAGACGATAGAACAATAAATATTGATAGACAAACAAACATCGAAAATAACGACTTGCCCATCTCAACATCAGAAATAAAATACGCCTTAAAAAATATGAAACCCGGAAAAGTATCTGGACCTAACTACGTTCATAGTGAAATTATACAACTTTTGGAAGAAACAATTTAGAACTATTATCAAGACTCTTCAACAGTATATACAAGACTGGTACAATTCCACAAGATTGGTTAACGTCTACGTTTGTGCCTATGCCCAAATCAAACTACGCAAAAAAATGTAACGACTTATATATAATAAGTCTCATGCCCCATATTCTGAAGCTATTTCTAAAAATTATCCAAACAGAATTTACAAAAAATGCGAAGAAGATATGGGTCCGGAACAATTTGGCTTTCGAAACGGTATGGGAACTCGAGAAGCTTTGTTCAGTTTCATTGTTCTCATGCAAAAGTGTCGGGATCAACAAAAAGATGTCTACTTGTGCTTTATAGATTATGAAAAGGCTTTTGACAAAGTCAAACACGATCAGCTAATAGAATGCTTGCAAAAAAAGAATCTGGATCCAAACGACATTAATACCATACGTGAACTCTATGGAACCAAAACGCCTCTATCAGAACTGAATTGGGTGATACTGAAACCATAAACATCCAAAGAGGAGTTAGACAAGGTTTTATACTATCACCATTATTATTCAACTTGTACTCAGAGGACATCTTTGCACATGCTCTAGATGAGGCACAAGAAGGAATAAAAGTCAATGGAAAAATCGTAAACAATATCAGGTATGCCGATGATACAGTACTGATTTGAGATGTGGGTATTTCGTCGTATGCTGAAAATTCCATGGACCGACCGCGTTAGAAATGAAGAAGTTTTAAGGCGTATGAATAGAGAACGTGAACTCACAGAAATTGTCAAGAAGCGTAAAACGTCTTATCTTGGACACATATTTAGACACGACAGGTATAACTTCCTTCAGCTTATTATAGAAGGGAAAATAGACGGCAGACGCGGCTCGGGTAGACGACAAATGACCTGGCTGCGCAACATCAAAGATTGGAAGGATTAGACTTTCAAAGTTTAATAAGGAAAGCCCAAAATAGGGAAGACTTTGCAGAGGTCATCGCCAACCTTCGCTAAGAAGACGGCACCTAAAGAAGAAAGGGAGCTTCGCATGGGTATCAATAGAATACTAAAGAAAGCTTTAATAAAGCAGAGAGGGGAGAATTAAATAATCATAACCAAAAACGAAAGAGATGTGATATCTGTGATCGAAAGACTGACAAAAAAAAATGCAGCAAATTTTCCCGACCCATTTGCGGCGACTGCAGGGCATATATTTGCAAGAATTTCATTTAGAAAAATGTTACTTGAAAATGGTTCGCAGTTTTGTTGATAATAATATATTTTAATTAGAGAGTTTGTATATTTTAGTTCCTTGTTCTTTATATGAAACGAAAAAATGAAGAAAGAAATAGTGATTTTATTTTTTATATTACTTTTGTAAGAAATTAGTTCTGTTGTCAGAAAAAAATGGGGTCCGGTAGACCCAAGGACGCAGTAACCATCAGAATGAACCACGACGCCAGTTGAGGGTTAACCAGCCTTACCTCATAGAGAATTTAGTTGTGGCTATTTTCTTTCAGTACGACTTTGCTCCAAAATGAATTGTTTTCAAGTTATAAGCAAGGAAAGTAGAAAAAAATCGATGTTTTTAGTAATTTTTAAATATTTTAATTTTTTATTAATTTTCCCGACCTATTTGGGAAGATAAGTAGAGATTTTTCAGCAAAAATCTCTCACATCAAAATTTAGTCGTTTTTTCACAGATCCGCCCTGGTCTAATGGTTATGTAACGATACTTGGGAATTATATTGAGGTGTAAGATGAACCAGGTATATACTTTTGAACCCAGCATCAGACAGAGATGTGTCCGTGAACTGACGAATGCAAATGTTTTTAGACGTGACATCATGCATTCGCTGCCGCCATTATTAGATGGAACAAGGTCAAATCTATTTCCCATCAGCGCCAGCAGCGTTTGGTACTTTACACTTTCACAATTGAAGACTCGTGTAGAAATAGAAAATTCAGTTTATTTTTTTTAATGTAGCACCAAGGAAAATATTCTTTTAATTACTACATTGCGTGATGGGAATGCCGTACCTGATGTGTGAAAATAATGCTAGGGAGAATATAATCGAGTGATTAGTTATAAAACAAACAAGAAAAAACTCCATAAAACGTAACTAAAAGGGAAACAGTATATTAACTTTGCATTACTTGACATTTTCCCTGTTTTCTTCAACCTTTTGTTCGAAAAATTTTGTCCATCTTTTACTTCGTTAATATGTTTTCTTCTTTGTTTTATCATAGTTCTTGGCTAAAACTGTTTTTTACTGAGTTTTTAAATTCTAAAAGTTGTTGATAGCATTTTCTTGTTACTGTAGGTTTATTTAATTCGTCTAGCTCTCTGCTTGTCGTGTCCTTTGTTGTTTTAGTTGTCGATATGCATTATTGTGTCTTTTTGTTATGCATCAACATACTTCAACAAACCTTTGCTCTTCAGTTCTTTTTATCTTATTATGGAAACCCAAGTTTTTCTTTTGCGTTCTTCTTTTACACGTTTCCCACTCTTTGTATGTCTTCTACATTGCATGCTCTTTTTATATTTTTGCTTCTCTCTTTATCTAGCAGACTGTTCCCTGATATTCGTCGGAGTATTTTCATCTCTGTTGTTTCTAGTAGTCGCCTTGTTTTAGATATGTCAGGTCTTGTCTCCTCCGTGTATGTTAATATAGGTCTAATTGCTGCTTTATAGATTCTTGTTTTTGTGTCTTGTCTTAAGGTGTTTGTTCTTCCAGATTGTGCCATTAAGAGATCCCAACGCTTTACTTGGTTTTAAGCTTTGTTGTCGAACTTATTCTTCAACATCTGCGTATGATGACATTCCAGTGTCCAATCCAGTGTCCAAACGAATAAAATCATCACAGAGAGAACTGACAGCTATCAAACTTTCAAAAAAGAACTTACTGAATAAGCCCGGAGATCCCAAATGGAGCCGTAAAACAGTGAATATGAGTACGAGTACTTTTAGTTGATACATACTGGGAATTGAAAATACTTTATTTTGATGTTTAAATAACCAGCCCAGGCAGTAGCGCACCTAGAATTTGCCTCTGGGGGGGTTTTGGTTGGTCACCGAAATTTTTCTTATGATGTTACCTCCATTTTGAGTACTTAAAATGTATGAGTAACAGTGTCTGAATAGGGACCTGGGGGGGGGGGTTGAACCACCCTGGTGCGCCACTGAGCCCAGGAGTTGTTTTTAAAGTACAAGTTTTTCTATATACGATTTTAAATAAAAGTACTTATAGGCCTCTTAAGCGATTAAGGCCAGGTTCCTCCAAACAATTGTCAAAAAATACGATTTTTTTTCAAAAACTGCTAGAAAATACTCTTAGGAATAGTATAGAATTAGAAGAAAATTATAGGAAAGAGCGGAGCGTTCCACGAGGTTAATCCAGTCATTCAAGAGGGCCGGGTGACCGAGCACGTTTTTTCATACTGGGTGTCACCCGTATTTTGAAACTATTAAACTTATCACTATGAACCAAAGGGCATTTTACTGTAGATGTCTCTCCATGGTCGATGCTACAAAGAAAAATGTTCATTGTTATGGGTCAAAAAATTCAAAAGTCGACCATAAAGCATTGTAGCAACGACCGTAACCAATTCTATACAGAATATGAAACCATTTGGTGTAGGCAGCCATTTTCAGAGCCGCCATTTTGAAAAAAGAAAAAAATCAAGTAAAATCAAATCTATTAACATCTTTATCAATGTCTGCTTTGCCTTGCAATTTTTAGAAGGCTCAGATTAAGGCAGAAATCTGAATTGTGTTTCGAAACTATTTTACGGATTTATTATTAGATGTCGTTTCGAAGCCATTTTAGTGTTGCTTCTTAAAGACAGGAAAGATTTATTTTTCACGTTGAGAATGCCTATGAATTTCTGTTCTGATGAGCCTTATTAAGGCGAAATACGTATAAACAGATACATAGACGCTTTGTACGTGAAATCAAATCTTGACTGTCTTTTTCAAAAATCAAGTAGTTTAATGTATGTGCTTTCAGCTGTAAAAAGTTTGATTTTCAAATATCTTTTGTACTATGTATAAATAAAATTTATTAAAGAAAAAAACGGTTTTGGAGAAAACTGGCCATAAATTATCGGTATCTCTTGTATAAATAATTAAGGATCTTAGACTTTAAAAAATAACAGTATTTTTCTAAAAATTACGAACAATAGAGATGATCTGAAATAAAAATGCCTTGACAGAAAACCCGTTAAATGAACTCGCATTGTATTATTAGCATAACCTACTTTTCATGTTTGCATCTGACGATTTAAACTCGTGTGTGTATACAATTTTTAATAAATAAACAATTTGGGATTGTTAAAAGCCTTTAAAAACTTTGAAATAGTCGTTTTTTCTTTTATACAAAAAATTGTCTGTCTTTTTTGAAATCCTGGCTAATGGATGTTAGTACTGCAAATTTTACGCGAACACCCAATTTAAGAGCACTCAGAGGGCGCTACTTTTCATCTGGAATATCTGGGGAAGGTCAATAGAAAAGGTGTACCATCTCGTGATTCACGAAATTTTTACAGGTGCTTTTTCAATACCCACACTGGTTTTTTGGTCTGATTTTTTTACAAGATCTCAAATTTTCATGTTTTTAAAAAAGTATATTAATTTTTAATTGTGTATTACAAATAATTGATGAAGAAAGAAGTACCATTTTTCGCCTTATAAACAGTTTCGAGATGGTACGCCTTTTCTACTGACTTCCCTATGTATTCCAGATGAAAAATAGAGCCCAGTAACTTTCCAATTTTTAAATGCTTCGTTTCCTGCTTCCTGACGAAAAAGTCGTTTTCTACAGGATAATGAAAATTATATGCAATAAAAATATTAAAACTAAAAGGAAAGGTTAGTACATTCCTACAAATTCGACACATTATTTTGTAAAACGAGAAGAATATTACAGATAAGGTGGATGGACTGAATAAGAAACGAACTAATTTTACATCGAATGAAAAGGACTTTTTGAAATAATCAAAACAATAAAAGACGCAAAAGCAGAGTCATTTCGAACATATATAATTTTTTTATGCGTTTTATCCAGAGCAAGAAAAGTGGAAGAAGGATATCCTGACTTTGAAATACCCGAGAGGTATCAGAAGGCATCCGGTGGTCTATACCAAGTCGCCACAAAAAAGATTAATATTGTGGATATGATTGCAAAAATTTTATAGTTAAATACAAAAATACGATACATTTAACAAGTTGACTGCCAACACTACAAGATAAGTCGTACTAGTAGAAAAGTTACTGAGGGTTTTTACCTCCGAATTCTTTATAACTGAATCGATTCATTTGAAATTTTGTGTGTTGGTAAATAATTACTCAAGGAACAAAAGTTATATAGTGCCGATGTGCGCTTCCACCCTGGGGGTGTTTGCCACCCCTTTTGGAGGGTGGAAATTTTTTCACTCAAAATAACCACGCTATTCGATAGAAGGACAAATTTCAAACAAAAAATGTAGTAAACATTTTTTTCGCTAGATCAATAATTTTTGAGTTATTCGCTGTTGAAAAGTGTCATTTTTCGTTAAAAAAAACATGTTTTTCAAAGGTTTTTTAAGAATAGCTCTGAAACTAAGAGTTTTATCAAAAAAAGTGTAACGACTAAAATTAAAGCTCATAAAAAAACAAAAAGATTGGCTTTTTAATGAATATTTTCAGTTCAATATTAACTGAGTTATGGATGTTCAAAAGTTGGTTTTTGTTTTTGTCTTTCAATACGAGTATTTAACGGAAAACGGGTACATTTTTCGACAAAAACTCATATAATATTTTTAAAAGAGCTTGAAAAGACCTTTAAAATGAGTGGTGGTAAAAGTCCTTTGCACCAACTGTACGTGAGATACGATTAAAAAAACGATGGGTTTCTCAAATTTTTGTAAAAAAAAACGCAATAAAACTAACGTCATGTTCACTAGGATTGAAATAAATTGTTTTTCTTATAGAATTTACTTTATTTTAGTGTTTTTTGTATGGTCCAAAAGTTTAGCCACTTTAGAATACCCAGTTTTTGAAAAAAGTATGATTACATTTTTTTTTTGTAAATATTAAAAAAAAAAATCTTTTTTTTATAATAACTTCAAAACTATAAAAGATACGTAAAAGATGACACAATACAAAAAAATAGGTTTTTTTTCAACAAAAATTTTCATTTTTTTGTAGCTTAAAAAAAACCGGAGATATAGTTGGTTGAAGTTTGCTTTATAGCGCATGAATCACTGGTCTCCGACCCTTTGACCCTTCACCCTTTAAACATGAAGGACTTTAGAATGTATTAACATTCCTATACTTATAGCCCGTTAAATTACCTGTAAAATCGTTTGTTTATGCATGTTGTAGCATCAAAATTAACCGAGTTATTGTAACAAAACCAATAGTACTTTTTAGAATAAATTTTGGAGCATGGAAAAATTTTATAATTTGGAGCATTGGAGCATTGCGATGGAACTAATAGACATTTACCAGCTCCAGAGGAACTGCTGAAAATGATTTTTTGCAATTGTACAAAAGGTTGCGGATTGCGGATCAGCGTGTGGCTGTCGGAGGCTGGGATTATTTTGCAATGCAACATACGGAACATGCTGTGGTGACAATTGCCAAAATTGTCCTCCGGTAAACGAAGACCAATTGGACGGTGAAAATTATGATTCCGATGATGAATAGATATTCATTTATTTTATACCTCGTTTTATATAAATATTATTTATTTTTAGTTTTTTGGAAAATAAAAAAATTGTAATATATTATAAATTAAATTTTTTTTTATTTATGTCCATGTCTAAGTTAAGGATTTAAGGATTTTATTTTCATCAAAAGAGGTGCTTGTAAGGGCTGAAAAAAGTAGGCTCATTTTATAAGTAAAAAATTAATTTTTGTCTACAAACAATGCACTCTAAAAATGTTTCAAATCGTTAAAAATATTTTTTAATTCATTTTTAACTAAGGGGGTGGTTGTGAGGGTTGAAATGTTAAAATTATAATAAAATGTTATTTTATAAGCAAGAAATTAATTTTTGTTTAATAAAATGCACTCAAGAAATGTTTCAGACCAATAAAAATATATTAAATTAATTTTTTAAAAAAGGGGTTGGTTGTGAGGGTTGAAATGTTGAAATTATAATAAAAAGTTATTTTATATGCAAAAAATTAATTTTCGTTAAATAAAATGCACTCAAGAAATGTTTCAAACCGATAAAAATATTTTTTAATTCATTTTTGTCATAAGGGTGGTTGTAAGGGTTGAAAATTTCCAATAAATAAAATATTATTGTATAGCTAGGGTATTAATTTTTATTTGTATTTAAATACATAATTGAAATGTCTCAAGCTGCTACAACTTTTTTTTCATATTATTTTTATAAAAAGTATTAGCTTTTAAGGGTCTTTAAAGGGTTTTAAGGGTTGAAAATTGTGAATAATTAATTTTCATATTAGAGAACACATTACAATATTTACCTTATGCGAATAAACAAGATTTAAGTGCATAAAATAATTAAATCCGTGTTTTTCCCAGTTTCTTCAATAAGGGGTAGTTTTCACCCCTTAAAAACAAAAAGCGTATCTAGAGCGTATATAACTTTTGAAGTAGAGGGTAAGATAGGCTTAATTTGAAATTTTCAAAGAAATCGATGCAGTTATAAAAAATTCGGAGGTATTACCATATTTTAAGCCTCAGTAACTGGACTATAGAAGATTGCGTTCTTTTCCTAAGACGCCAACTACATAGTAGACTAGGCGGGATCTGTAGAAATTCAGACCATAATGGACATTTTCCATAGGAAGCTATTTTTTTGCTGGAATCCCTTCAGGATGTGCCCCATATCGATAATCACGATATGCGCCAGTCGCAAACCCTGTGCTTAATTTTTTATTTAACAAAATCTGAAAACAATTGAAAATTTCTCATTTTTTTGCTCCTATTTTCGTTTATAATTCGGAAAATATTGATCCTAGAGAAAAAATTATAAGAAGTTAAAAGTTTTGTTATTCAATTTTACACAATATTTCGTTAGCTAGAAATTGAAAATTTAATGTTTATTGTTGAAAAAATAGCAATAATTGGAAAAAAAGTACAAAAAAATGAAGTTAATCCTTTAAATGTTTTCGAATTTCTAAGCTTGACTTACAAGCTTCATATTCCGCCTAGAAAAACTTTTTAATATGTTTAAAACGTGTGCTAAATTTTGTTAAGATCGGTCGGATAGGTTTTGCATAATAATTTTGCAATCCAGCCTACTGGAAAAAAATCGCAAATTTTCAAATTTATAGTAGGCCCTAAATAAGGCTCTAAGATAGTTGCATATTTTTTTACATATGAAGGAAGGCTCAAACTTTCAAACGCTTTTTGTAAAATTCAAATCGGTTCACTAGGGGAGCTTAGAAAATTTTTTAAAGTTTTAAACATTTTTTAGGCTTATAAACAAATTGAATAACTTTACGAGCTTAAAACATATCAATTTCAAAATTTTTACACTTAAAGAACATTAAAAGATGCTTCTTTAAAAAAACAGATACATTCGGCTTACTGGTTGCCTAGATATTCACCACCTGGTCCCCCACCACCACCTCTCATGCATTCCGAGCGACATTTTACGCGAAAACGGTTTTTTATTTGTCTTTTTTATGGATGTTGCCATGAAGCGCATAACGTAAAACTTTTCATATAAAAAGTACTTGACAAGACGAGGGTATTTGTTTAAAAACGAGCCCTCTATCACTTATGGTTACACGGCAAATGTGTGCCAACTTTGACCTTCAATATCTCGGGAACTAGTAAGCCGAATGTATCTTTTTTTTTTAAAAAAAGCGTCTTTTAATGTTCTTTAAGTGTATAAATTTTGAAATTGATGTGTTTAAAGCTCGTAAAGTTATTCAATTTGTTTATAAGCCTAATATACATAAAAAATGTTTAAAACTTTAAAAAATTATCTAGGCTCTCCTAGTGAATCGATTTTAATTTTACAAAAAGTGTTTGAAAGTTTGAGCCTTCCTTTATATGTAAAAAAATATGCAACTATCTGAGAGCCTTATTTAGGGCTAGGTACTATAAATTTGAAAATTTGCAATTTTTTTCCAGTAGGCTGGGTTGCAAAATTATTATGCAAAACCTATTTGACCGATCTTAATAAAATTTAGCACACGTTTTAAACATATTAAAAGGTTTTTCTAGGCGGAATATGGAGCTTGTAAGTCAAGTTTAGAAAGTCGAAAACAGTTAGAGGATTAACTTCATTTTTTTGTACTTTTTTTCCAATTATTGCTATTTTTTCAACAATAAACATTAAATTTTCAATTTCTAGCTAACGAAATATTGTGTAAAATTGAATAACGAAACTTTTAACTTCGTATAATTTTTTCTCTAGGATCAATATTTTCCGAATTATAAACAAAAATAGGAGCAAAAAAATGAGAAATTTTCAATTGTTTTCAGATTTTGTTAAATAAAAAATTTAGCACAGGGTTTTCGACTGGCGCATATCGTGATTATCAATATTGGGCACATCCTGAAGGGATTCCAGCAAAAAAATAGCTTCCTATGAAAAATGTCCAATTCAAAACAGATCCCGCCTAGACTATAGTAATATAATGTGATTAAAGCCAATTGTTATTTTAGGCCACATTTCTAAAAATTGTCGTAACAGTCAACTTCTTGAGTGCTCTTGAAATACAATTTTATTTAATAAAACTCTTTGTAATTAAATATTCTAACAATACTTTAAAATATATATTTAACGAGGTTTTCGATTAAAACACAAGTAAAAACGTAACCACAACAGAATTGAGTTTCAAGACAATTACAACCTTCATCGGAAATCAATTAATGTTGTGTGGGTAAAGTGAATGGTTAATGAATCTATCCACAAATTTTCGTGAAAGTACACGCAGCTTTCACTTCGTTTGATAATAACAAAGGTGAGTAATAGCCATAAGGGTATTAAAAGGTGATCAATTTGAAAACGACGTATGCTTCTATAATTAATGGTTTTCTATAATATCCGAATGTACAAATATGAAACTATAAATTGAAATTGTTGAATCTTTTCTTCAGTGTCGAGCTGGGAATAAACATTTATCTTAATTTTCTATTTAATGAAAAATTTGGTACTCTGCTGTATAATTTTCATCTACAGAATGTTTCAAAAAAGGTAACACCGTCTCTAGGATCGATAAAAAACTGAAAAATAATTGGGATTTGCTTAGTAACAATTTTTTGTAACGCCATCCGTTTTCAAAATAAAGGGCGTTGAAGAAAAAAACATATTACACATTTGTCACGATTTTGCCGAAACTACTGACAACATTGTAATGGAATTTTATATTTCATTATAATGTTGTCAGTAGTTTCGGCAAAATCGTAACAAATGTGTATCATTTTTTTAGTTTTTTTTCCTTAACGCCCTTTATTTTGGAATTTTATATGAATATGTTTTGGAACCCCATAAACTAATAGTACTTATATGACAGAATTAATTGGTACCAGAAGAGTGGCTAGAGGGAATAATATGCCCGTTGCATAAAAAGGGTGATCAACTGGAGTTTAAGAACTATAGAGGCATTACTCTGTTGGCATCTGCGTATAAAATCTTCGGTAATGTATTGTTTGTAATACTTAACATTTTACAAAGGATATTGTTGGTCAATATCAATGCGGATTTACTGCTAGAAAGGCAGATTCTATAAAATATAGTCACTAGAATATAACATAGATACACACCATCTCTGCGTCGACTTCAAAGCAACTTATCACAGTGTGAAAAGAACTGCATTATATAATGCCATGACAGACTTTGCGATCCCACCAAGTTAGTTAAGTTGACCCAAGTAACAATGCAAAACGTAAGCTCATGCGTTAGAATTGAAGGAAAAACTCTACGTTCTTTGACATTAATAATGGTCTAACACAGGGGGGACGCGCTGGAGTGTCTCCTCTTTGCTATTGTCTTGGAAAAGGCAATCAGACAATTAAATATTAGAATGAATGAAACTATTTTTAATACATAGACGCAAATTCTCGCATTCGCTGACGATATAGTTATAGTGAGAAGAAGTATGAGAGACATGGTGCAGTGTTTTACAAGGCTTGCAGATGCGGCAAGTGAATTAGGACTTGCGGTAAACGAGGAAAAAACCAAATATATGTTGGTTTCTAAAAACCCCCGAAATATCCAACAGAGAATTCAAATTAACAACCATACCTTTGAGCAAGTCAAAGAATTCACATATCTTGGATCGCTAGTAAACGCAACAAACACGACAAACGACGAAATAAAAAGACGCATAGCAATAGCAAACAGAACTGTTCACGGTTTCCAGAAACATTTAAAAATAAAAATATAAAACGTGCAGTAAAGCTTAATATATACAACACCTTGATAGGACCGGTTTTGATATATGGGACTGAAACGTGGACTTTATCTCAAAATGATGAAAGACTTCTTGGTATTTTTGAGAAAAAAACTCTTTGAGAAAGATTTTTGGGGCCGTAAATGAAAATTGGCTATGGCGTCGAAAATACAACTTTGAACTATGTCAGTTATACACCGATCCAGATATTGTGAAATTCGTTAAAGTACAGAGATTTAGATTTGCTGGACACATTGCTAGGATGTCAGATCGCGAATACACGAACAGATTAACATTTTCAAAACCAGAGGGCACAAGAAGTAGAGGACGACCACAAAGGAGATGGATTGATGATGTGGAAGAAGACCTACAGATCTAAGGGTCAGAAGATGGAGGGAAGTTGCCAGGAATGAACAGGAGTGAATGTGAGCAAGCCAAGAACCACAACGGATTGCCGAGCCACTTATGATGATGGTGATGTTTTGAAAGCTGATACATCCCATGAATTTGTTTTTATATCTGACTCTTATGCTGGTAATAATGGAAGTAATGATAAAGTTATTAATTAAAAATAAATCACAAGAAGAAAATTAATATAAAGGCAAGAGAGACCGAACCA
Organism: Diabrotica undecimpunctata; assembly: GCF_040954645.1. NCBI lineage: Eukaryota > Metazoa > Arthropoda > Insecta > Coleoptera > Chrysomelidae > Diabrotica > Diabrotica undecimpunctata. The sequence goes on along the minus strand of NC_092811.1, from coordinate 11,880,696 downwards.
CAAATGAAGAAAAACGTAGATTTGCGCAAACGTACTGTCGAGTGAAGACCAAGCCCTACGAAGCAGAAGACGCCCACAGAGGACAGATACAGGTTGATGATGATGATGATTGGCCTAGATTTGTATACATTAGATTCTGTGCATTCAAGTTGACATGTACAGTTTTCCTTAACCTGCCTCCGTGCTTGTGCGAGATGAAGAGGTGGTTTAATGCGCATATGCGGCTCAAGTGACGGTAGAGGGATACTTAGACTTAAGAACTAATTTTTATCAAATTTCATTTACTGTTTTGTGTTTATTTGTATTTATAATCATGTTTAGTTTAAAAATACATATTTCAAGTCAGTTTGTAAAGTCATTTAACCATTGGAAACACAAAACAGAGAAGCAGCCCAATATATAGTCCATCTTATTGGAAGGTTTCACTTTTTACACAAGTTAATCGCCTTTTTTGAGTAAAAGTGAACAAGGGAGCCCACAAGAGGAATATCAATCTCACGACTATCTTATGCGATTGTAATTTGATAGTGATGCGATATTCCTGATAAATTTCATGAATTGGAGCTGTTATTGAGCTTATTTTTGTACGATTATTTTCAATTATCTATCATAGCGAAACTGGTAATAAAGACATTTGGAATATTTATCTTATTATTGAGCGAGTAAAGAGCAAAAACAGCAGCAAATTGCAACATTAAAATAAAACACCCTTAAAGTATAAATCGGCCATCTAAATACTTTTGAAATCTGGCAACACAGATGCGACCTCGCGAAGACTATCAAGAACGAGTTTTGCACAGTGGTGCCAGTTCATTGGCCCAGTTCCTCTTTGGCGACTGCTTGACTTAATTGTGTTACGTAATGTGTAAATGCTAAACAGAGTGGGTATGGTTCGTTGAATGGATGAATGTGTAAAGTAAAACGTGTTTCAAGCGATTTATATTTAAAAGGCACTGATCTCGACTTGGTTGGGTGTATTATGTAGATGTATAATACATCTAGCCAATGTAGATAAGTAAATGAAATATATTATCTTATAGTAGGTATTTTAGTTTGTGATATTTTCAAATTACCCAGTCATCAAAAAGGAAAATGCCACAAATCTTTAAAAATTATACGAACAAGCTAAATTTTGCTGAGAATGTCAACTTTATGACCCCAAAATATATGCAAAAAAGTTTACCTCTCCTAGCCCCCGGCTTCCCTCTAAAATACCCCTCGTAAGGGGGAAACGAAAAAAAAAATGATTTACAAAAAATCTGTACGCTGTAGAAAAAAATGTTTCAAATAAAACATGTAGCTGAGGTAATTATACATAAAAATGTTCGTTAGTCTTTTTTTGTAGAATGAACCGTTCTGCCAAAAAAAAACAATTGAAGCGGCCGACGATTTTGAACGTCAGTTAAGCGCGCGAAATACATTTTATATAAAATTCGTATCAATGTATAAAAATTCGATATCTTTTGATCAGATCTTTTTTGCATTTTGCTGCAAATGAAGTCAGTTTTTAAGGTGTTAAATAAATAATAAACGAGTGATTTTTGCCATTTTTTATGATTTTGATAATCTCTATCAAATTGATCAGTTCAATTGACCGATACTAAGGCATTTCCACTGTTAGAGCCTAATTTTTTAAACCTTATAGCATGAAATCTCGGTTTTCAGTTTTAGCAACAAATGTGAGGCATTTAAATCATGTAAGTAATTACTATTACTTTTTACGGTAAAATGAAAAATAAAAAGGTTATTAACAAAAATAACTAAAGATAACAGAGCTAAGAGAGGAGTCTCTATTGTCATTCGCAAAAATCTTAAAAACAATATTAAATCGTGGACTGAAGTAAAAGAACAACTGCTAATACTGGAAATGAAAAAGAGTGGGCACAACATCGTAATTGTCGGAGTGTATGCCCCAAATGAAAATGCAGATGCAGAAAGTAAAGACGATTTCTACAACAAGATGAATGAAATACTCTCTGAAGTTAAAGGAAACTATGAAATCTCTATACTAGGAAATTTAAACGGCAAAGTAGGGAGAGAAGAAAAAACAGAGTCATAGGAAGATATAGGGAAGAAATAACCAATGACAACGGAGTGCGTCTTAGAGATTTCTGTGAAACAATGTCTCTCAAAATTATGAATCGATTTTTTCAACATAGAAACATCCACAAATTTACATGGATACAACCTACTAGGAATCTGCGCTCGATAATCGACTATGTAATCCACGTCAAACTTCTCAGCTGAAAACAACTGACGTAGGTATACCGTGGATCAGAATGTGGATCCGACCATCGTTTACTTATGGCCAATGTGACAGTTAATTATCGCAAAAACAATAACACTCAGGTACAGAATATAGAAACGGGACAAGAAGTAACATATCCTAAATATAACCTAGAAAGCTTAAAAGAAGATTCAACAAAATTTCTTTACAAATTACGACTGGCCACAAAATGACAAAATGTGGATCGAGAAAATATATCAGCCGAAGAATTATACCAGCAACTTAAATAATGCATTCATGAGGCTGCAAGTCAAGCTTTGAGGTATAAAGACAAACATGAAACAAAAAATCAAGAATGGTGGTCGGAGAATATGCAAACGTTAGTAAACAAGAAGAAAACTGCTTATCAGAAATGGATGTCAACGAGAAAGTAGACAGATCACAAAGTAAAAAATGAGATGTGGGATCGAAGATGTGCAGAGGTGGATAGGTATATGGGTGGAACAAGAGTTGGGCAAGCGTGGAAGGTGATAAAGTCTCTCCGGAGGGAAGGAAAGGAAAAATCTAACTTACAGTTAATAGATCTAAAACAGTAGAAACACCATTATGAGGTCTTACTGACAGAGGATAGATGTAAATTCCAAGAGATCGAAATCGAAGAAATATCCAAACATACACAAATAATTGAGATAACCGGAGAATTGTAAATAAAATTAGAGACGTCCAACTGCTTATCAAGAACACACAATTTACCTATCTTGGAACAATAGTAAACGAACAATGCACAAGAAGTAAAATGTAGAATAGAGAAGGCTAGGAGTGCATTCAAAAATATGGCCAAACTCTTTAAAAGCCCCAAGCTTAATATTGAGATAAAAGTAAGGCTCCTACGATGTTGTTATCTTCTCGATATTATATTACGGAGTTGAATCCTGGACACTCACTGAACCGATGGAGAAAAAACTTGAAGCCTTCGAGATGTGGCTATACAAAAGAATCCTAAGAATAACATGGACGGACAAGATAACCAACGAGACTGTACTACGAAGAATGGGGAAAGATAGAGAAGTGATGTATACGATTAAAAGGAGAAAGTTAGAATATCTAGGACATATAATGAGAAACGGCACTAAATATAGATTACTGAAAATAATCCTTTAAGGCAAAGTACTCGGAAAGCGAGGAATCGGGAGAAGAAGAATATCATGGTTAAAAAACCTGAGGAAATGGTTCTCCGCAACAACAACTAGTCTAATTAAAGCATCAATTAATAAAATAAAAGTTGTAGACAATTTAATTGGCTACAAAAATAACGTTTCATACAATTTTCTGCAGGGTTGCTAATTTATGAGTTACCTAAAGTAGAAACCCTCAATTTAGAAGAGTGATATCATAGTTTAAACGCCGAATATCCTCAAATTTAAATGTACACAGCGGCCCTCAAAAACTGCCTGTTTTCTCGATTGCAATTTGCGTTTCCTCATAAGAAATTACAGAATATATAAAGTAGTATATTTATTTGTGCTTCTCTATAGTAGACTTGACCAGAAGTTGTCGTACAGTGTAGCCAATTCTTGTTCACAAGTAGTAATTATGGTCATACAAAACCTGTATTCTTCCACGCAGCGATTATTACCGTCATAAAAATCCAAAAAAACCTGATTTTTTCAATAGTAAAAATTAAGCACAAAATTGTAATGAAATAAATTTTATTTATATCTTCCGTTTCGTTACATATTTAAATTTATAAAATAAAAATCCATATTTTAAAACAATATTTTTCAATCGTTTGGCAACTTTGGAATTAGCGAGGGAACACCGTTTCAATTCAGATCCACAGAAAGCCGTAAAACTAGTTTTTGTCGAGCGAGTGCCCATCAACAATAGGTTATTTACATTGGCGTTACTGAGGGTAGGGTATTTTATGCGATAAGTTTGTGTTATTGATAAAACGTGTTATTGATAATACGAGTATTATATTTGTCGTTTTATAGTAAATTTTTAGTTATATTCTGTGATTATTTGGTTTGAGTTTTATTGGAGTTGGACGAAAAACCGAGTTGTTCCAAGAGAAGACTGCAAAATTCTGATACACACCATCTCTGCGTCGACTTCAAAGCAACTTATCACAGTGTGAAAAGAACTGCATTATATAATGCCATGACAGACTTTGCGATCCCACCAAGTTAGTTAAGTTGACCCAAGTAACAATGCAAAACGTAAGCTCATGCGTTAGAATTGAAGGAAAAACTCTACGTTCTTTGACATTAATAATGGTCTAACACAGGGGGGACGCGCTGGAGTGTCTCCTCTTTGCTATTGTCTTGGAAAAGGCAATCAGACAATTAAATATTAGAATGAATGAAACTATTTTTAATACATAGACGCAAATTCTCGCATTCGCTGACGATATAGTTATAGTGAGAAGAAGTATGAGAGACATGGTGCAGTGTTTTACAAGGCTTGCAGATGCGGCAAGTGAATTAGGACTTGCGGTAAACGAGGAAAAAACCAAATATATGTTGGTTTCTAAAAACCCCCGAAATATCCAACAGAGAATTCAAATTAACAACCATACCTTTGAGCAAGTCAAAGAATTCACATATCTTGGATCGCTAGTAAACGCAACAAACACGACAAACGACGAAATAAAAAGACGCATAGCAATAGCAAACAGAACTGTTCACGGTTTCCAGAAACATTTAAAAATAAAAATATAAAACGTGCAGTAAAGCTTAATATATACAACACCTTGATAGGACCGGTTTTGATATATGGGACTGAAACGTGGACTTTATCTCAAAATGATGAAAGACTTCTTGGTATTTTTGAGAAAAAAACTCTTTGAGAAAGATTTTTGGGGCCGTAAATGAAAATTGGCTATGGCGTCGAAAATACAACTTTGAACTATGTCAGTTATACACCGATCCAGATATTGTGAAATTCGTTAAAGTACAGAGATTTAGATTTGCTGGACACATTGCTAGGATGTCAGATCGCGAATACACGAACAGATTAACATTTTCAAAACCAGAGGGCACAAGAAGTAGAGGACGACCACAAAGGAGATGGATTGATGATGTGGAAGAAGACCTACAGATCTAAGGGTCAGAAGATGGAGGGAAGTTGCCAGGAATGAACAGGAGTGAATGTGAGCAAGCCAAGAACCACAACGGATTGCCGAGCCACTTATGATGATGGTGATGTTTTGAAAGCTGATACATCCCATGAATTTGTTTTTATATCTGACTCTTATGCTGGTAATAATGGAAGTAATGATAAAGTTATTAATTAAAAATAAATCACAAGAAGAAAATTAATATAAAGGCAAGAGAGACCGAACCACAAATGAAGAAAAACGTAGATTTGCGCAAACGTACTGTCGAGTGAAGACCAAGCCCTACGAAGCAGAAGACGCCCACAGAGGACAGATACAGGTTGATGATGATGATGATTGGCCTAGATTTGTATACATTAGATTCTGTGCATTCAAGTTGACATGTACAGTTTTCCTTAACCTGCCTCCGTGCTTGTGCGAGATGAAGAGGTGGTTTAATGCGCATATGCGGCTCAAGTGACGGTAGAGGGATACTTAGACTTAAGAACTAATTTTTATCAAATTTCATTTACTGTTTTGTGTTTATTTGTATTTATAATCATGTTTAGTTTAAAAATACATATTTCAAGTCAGTTTGTAAAGTCATTTAACCATTGGAAACACAAAACAGAGAAGCAGCCCAATATATAGTCCATCTTATTGGAAGGTTTCACTTTTTACACAAGTTAATCGCCTTTTTTGAGTAAAAGTGAACAAGGGAGCCCACAAGAGGAATATCAATCTCACGACTATCTTATGCGATTGTAATTTGATAGTGATGCGATATTCCTGATAAATTTCATGAATTGGAGCTGTTATTGAGCTTATTTTTGTACGATTATTTTCAATTATCTATCATAGCGAAACTGGTAATAAAGACATTTGGAATATTTATCTTATTATTGAGCGAGTAAAGAGCAAAAACAGCAGCAAATTGCAACATTAAAATAAAACACCCTTAAAGTATAAATCGGCCATCTAAATACTTTTGAAATCTGGCAACACAGATGCGACCTCGCGAAGACTATCAAGAACGAGTTTTGCACAGTGGTGCCAGTTCATTGGCCCAGTTCCTCTTTGGCGACTGCTTGACTTAATTGTGTTACGTAATGTGTAAATGCTAAACAGAGTGGGTATGGTTCGTTGAATGGATGAATGTGTAAAGTAAAACGTGTTTCAAGCGATTTATATTTAAAAGGCACTGATCTCGACTTGGTTGGGTGTATTATGTAGATGTATAATACATCTAGCCAATGTAGATAAGTAAATGAAATATATTATCTTATAGTAGGTATTTTAGTTTGTGATATTTTCAAATTACCCAGTCATCAAAAAGGAAAATGCCACAAATCTTTAAAAATTATACGAACAAGCTAAATTTTGCTGAGAATGTCAACTTTATGACCCCAAAATATATGCAAAAAAGTTTACCTCTCCTAGCCCCCGGCTTCCCTCTAAAATACCCCTCGTAAGGGGGAAACGAAAAAAAAAATGATTTACAAAAAATCTGTACGCTGTAGAAAAAAATGTTTCAAATAAAACATGTAGCTGAGGTAATTATACATAAAAATGTTCGTTAGTCTTTTTTTGTAGAATGAACCGTTCTGCCAAAAAAAAACAATTGAAGCGGCCGACGATTTTGAACGTCAGTTAAGCGCGCGAAATACATTTTATATAAAATTCGTATCAATGTATAAAAATTCGATATCTTTTGATCAGATCTTTTTTGCATTTTGCTGCAAATGAAGTCAGTTTTTAAGGTGTTAAATAAATAATAAACGAGTGATTTTTGCCATTTTTTATGATTTTGATAATCTCTATCAAATTGATCAGTTCAATTGACCGATACTAAGGCATTTCCACTGTTAGAGCCTAATTTTTTAAACCTTATAGCATGAAATCTCGGTTTTCAGTTTTAGCAACAAATGTGAGGCATTTAAATCATGTAAGTAATTACTATTACTTTTTACGGTAAAATGAAAAATAAAAAGGTTATTAACAAAAATAACTAAAGATAACAGAGCTAAGAGAGGAGTCTCTATTGTCATTCGCAAAAATCTTAAAAACAATATTAAATCGTGGACTGAAGTAAAAGAACAACTGCTAATACTGGAAATGAAAAAGAGTGGGCACAACATCGTAATTGTCGGAGTGTATGCCCCAAATGAAAATGCAGATGCAGAAAGTAAAGACGATTTCTACAACAAGATGAATGAAATACTCTCTGAAGTTAAAGGAAACTATGAAATCTCTATACTAGGAAATTTAAACGGCAAAGTAGGGAGAGAAGAAAAAACAGAGTCATAGGAAGATATAGGGAAGAAATAACCAATGACAACGGAGTGCGTCTTAGAGATTTCTGTGAAACAATGTCTCTCAAAATTATGAATCGATTTTTTCAACATAGAAACATCCACAAATTTACATGGATACAACCTACTAGGAATCTGCGCTCGATAATCGACTATGTAATCCACGTCAAACTTCTCAGCTGAAAACAACTGACGTAGGTATACCGTGGATCAGAATGTGGATCCGACCATCGTTTACTTATGGCCAATGTGACAGTTAATTATCGCAAAAACAATAACACTCAGGTACAGAATATAGAAACGGGACAAGAAGTAACATATCCTAAATATAACCTAGAAAGCTTAAAAGAAGATTCAACAAAATTTCTTTACAAATTACGACTGGCCACAAAATGACAAAATGTGGATCGAGAAAATATATCAGCCGAAGAATTATACCAGCAACTTAAATAATGCATTCATGAGGCTGCAAGTCAAGCTTTGAGGTATAAAGACAAACATGAAACAAAAAATCAAGAATGGTGGTCGGAGAATATGCAAACGTTAGTAAACAAGAAGAAAACTGCTTATCAGAAATGGATGTCAACGAGAAAGTAGACAGATCACAAAGTAAAAAATGAGATGTGGGATCGAAGATGTGCAGAGGTGGATAGGTATATGGGTGGAACAAGAGTTGGGCAAGCGTGGAAGGTGATAAAGTCTCTCCGGAGGGAAGGAAAGGAAAAATCTAACTTACAGTTAATAGATCTAAAACAGTAGAAACACCATTATGAGGTCTTACTGACAGAGGATAGATGTAAATTCCAAGAGATCGAAATCGAAGAAATATCCAAACATACACAAATAATTGAGATAACCGGAGAATTGTAAATAAAATTAGAGACGTCCAACTGCTTATCAAGAACACACAATTTACCTATCTTGGAACAATAGTAAACGAACAATGCACAAGAAGTAAAATGTAGAATAGAGAAGGCTAGGAGTGCATTCAAAAATATGGCCAAACTCTTTAAAAGCCCCAAGCTTAATATTGAGATAAAAGTAAGGCTCCTACGATGTTGTTATCTTCTCGATATTATATTACGGAGTTGAATCCTGGACACTCACTGAACCGATGGAGAAAAAACTTGAAGCCTTCGAGATGTGGCTATACAAAAGAATCCTAAGAATAACATGGACGGACAAGATAACCAACGAGACTGTACTACGAAGAATGGGGAAAGATAGAGAAGTGATGTATACGATTAAAAGGAGAAAGTTAGAATATCTAGGACATATAATGAGAAACGGCACTAAATATAGATTACTGAAAATAATCCTTTAAGGCAAAGTACTCGGAAAGCGAGGAATCGGGAGAAGAAGAATATCATGGTTAAAAAACCTGAGGAAATGGTTCTCCGCAACAACAACTAGTCTAATTAAAGCATCAATTAATAAAATAAAAGTTGTAGACAATTTAATTGGCTACAAAAATAACGTTTCATACAATTTTCTGCAGGGTTGCTAATTTATGAGTTACCTAAAGTAGAAACCCTCAATTTAGAAGAGTGATATCATAGTTTAAACGCCGAATATCCTCAAATTTAAATGTACACAGCGGCCCTCAAAAACTGCCTGTTTTCTCGATTGCAATTTGCGTTTCCTCATAAGAAATTACAGAATATATAAAGTAGTATATTTATTTGTGCTTCTCTATAGTAGACTTGACCAGAAGTTGTCGTACAGTGTAGCCAATTCTTGTTCACAAGTAGTAATTATGGTCATACAAAACCTGTATTCTTCCACGCAGCGATTATTACCGTCATAAAAATCCAAAAAAACCTGATTTTTTCAATAGTAAAAATTAAGCACAAAATTGTAATGAAATAAATTTTATTTATATCTTCCGTTTCGTTACATATTTAAATTTATAAAATAAAAATCCATATTTTAAAACAATATTTTTCAATCGTTTGGCAACTTTGGAATTAGCGAGGGAACACCGTTTCAATTCAGATCCACAGAAAGCCGTAAAACTAGTTTTTGTCGAGCGAGTGCCCATCAACAATAGGTTATTTACATTGGCGTTACTGAGGGTAGGGTATTTTATGCGATAAGTTTGTGTTATTGATAAAACGTGTTATTGATAATACGAGTATTATATTTGTCGTTTTATAGTAAATTTTTAGTTATATTCTGTGATTATTTGGTTTGAGTTTTATTGGAGTTGGACGAAAAACCGAGTTGTTCCAAGAGAAGACTGCAAAATTCTGATGTTGATTCCAAAAATGAAATGCCGCAAAAGAGACGGAAAATGTTAACGTCCGAAGAGAAGGTAATAATACGAAACGTTTATGAAGGAATTGTCGGCAGAAAAATGGAATTAAATGTTAGCCAAGCGGTCGACATTTGTAGCAGTTTAACAAAAGTATCCGTTAGCTGTATTTATCGTGTACTTAAAAATACATCGGAAAATAAAAAGCAAGAAAAAGGTAAAACTAGAGGTAGGAAAAGCATTGTTTTGGATGACGAGACAAGGAATATTATACGTCGAAAAATTCATTCATTTTATTTTCGGAGTGAAATTCCAACACTGAAAAATATTTCTCAAGAGCTCGAAAACGATGACTCCTTACCCAAGATATCTCGTAGAGTCTTAACCAGGACCATGCGTGAAATGAACTTTCGATATGTAAAACTCAACAGAAAAAGTATGCTATTAGAAAAAAATAAAATTATTGTGCGGAGAAGAAAATATTTAGAAGAAATACGCAAAATTCGCAGCACTGGACGCAAAATATGTTATTTGGATGAAACCTGGATTAACCAAGGTTGGAAAAGGTCATACAGTTGGAAAAGTTTGGCAAGATTTAAATGTCAAAAGTAAACGCGAAGCATTTATAGAAGGCTGATATACAGGATTAAAAGCTCCATCAGGAAAGGGACGGCGTTTAATCGTCACCCATATAGGAAGTGATACAGGGTTTCTTGATGATGGTTTTCTTCAATTTGAGTCGAAAAAAACAGGTGATTATTAAATAAATTGAAAGGGAGGATTCAAGAATGGCTTACAGAAAAGGGGATTGCATACGAAGAATCAATGCTCAAAATTTAGCTACTTGACATTGCACGGTTAAGGAAAATTGAATATCTTAAATATGCTGTAGATGAAACTGCAAAAGATTATGATGTCAAAGTTCTGCGTCTACCACCTTATCATTGCGAACTTAATCCCATTGAACTTATCTGGGAGCAAGTGAAAGGAGAAGTAGCACGCAATAACAAAACGTTCAAATTAAGCGAAATTAAGAAACTTTTGATTCAAGCAATCCTCCATTAAACTCCAGAGAAATGGGCACAATGTATAGGCCACATAATTAAAGAAGAACATCGTATGTGGAACTTGACACTCATATCAAAGTTTTACTAGAGCCAATTATAATTACACCAGGTGGTGAAGATAATGACAGCGATAGCAGCACTGCATCTTCAGGTTTAGACAGCGAATAATATTTTCTAATAGTTTAATAAGAACATCAGCATAAAAAAACCAAAAAAAAAACGAGAAGAACATAGTAAGTGTGTATAGTGTTTGTGTTTAAACACATCAAACATTATTTTTATTTTGTTTTTATAGAATTTTATTTTGTTTTATAGGATTTTATTTTGTTTTGTTTTATACTGTTTAAGTGTTTTGTTCATTTTATTTAATAAGACAATATGGCTCTTGGCGAACACCCATTTAAAAAAAGTATCGCGTCACAAGACATACCTCTGGGGTGGTGTGGAAACTGTCTTAAAATTTGTTTTAAAAAAATTTCATTGTGTAACTCTTTAAGGACGGGTCACGCCAAAAGACGTTTTAGCGTAACTTCCGCGACAGCCGGTTGGTATCAGTAAACTTTCTGCAAAATTACTTCTTTTTTATAGCTTTTTGTTTGTGACATTCTGTATCTTTAGGGGAATGTAGGGAATGAGCCACAAAATATTTATTCATATGTTTATTTATTGACGTTTCGATCTCTATATCCAGAGACCGTTTTCAATTATACAAATGATAGTACTATTTATTTTCTATGGCTTTTCGCTTGTCGTTCTGTATTTTTAGAAATAATGTTGGGAATAAGCCACAATATATTTATTCAAATGTTTAATTTACGGACGTTTCGATCTCTATAAAGAGACCGTTTTCAAACATACAAATGACAGATATATTTATTTTTCTATAGCTGCTTGTTTGTGGCATTCTGTATTTTTAGGGAGAAGGTTGGACATAAGCCACAATATATCTATTTACATGTTTAATACATTGACGTTTCGATCTCTATTCCGTTTTTAAAGATAGAAAAAAAAAGAAAATAAACAATATAAGATTATAAAAATATATAATAATAAACAAATAAAATAAATATAACTATCATTTATATATTTGAAAGCGGTCTTTGGATATAGAGATCGAAACGTCAGTAAAAACTTGTAAATAAATATATTGTGGCCTATTTCGAACATTAATATTTGAAAAATAAAATATAATTAACGTTAAAATAAAAGTAAGTGTACGTCACTGGATTTCCAAACGGCTTTCCGCATTTCTGGGCCTTTAAACGATGACTCACTCTCTCTTCTTCTTCTTCAAGTGCCGTCTCCATCAATGGAGGTTAGCGGTTATGGTGGCAAACGTTTGTCTATCTTCAGCTGTTCTTAAGAGTTCCTCAAATCCAAGTCCTGTCCAGTTTCTGATATTACGTAACCAGGACAATTTTTTTCTTCCAATTCCTCGCTTTCCTTCTATTTTGCCTTTTATTATCAACTGAGGGATGTAGTATTTCTCGTTGCGCAACAAATGCCCTAAATAACTCACTCTCTCAAATAGTGAAATTATACTATACTGTGCGAAAACCCTTTGTCCCAAAAAGACAACAGACACACATCAAAAAAATAAAATTGTGTCCTCTCAAAAATGTAATCTCAATGTAACTTTTCAATGGACTACAACAACGTCGATTGAGGATATGGCTTTTTCTTTTGGAAGAAAAATTTCTCGTGTCTACCCGGATAGAACTCTAATGTCAAGCTTGGTAAGTCAGTCTCTAACTACTGAGCTAAAATCGCTACTTGAGGATAGAATACTGGAAGAGGAAGAAAACAAACTGAGAACATACTCTGATATAAGCCAAAGCGTCAGTAGTTAACAACTGAAATATTTTATATATTTTTTTATATACATATATTTTTTTTTTGTGGCATAGACTTTCGTCATTCAGCCAGTCTCGAAAAGTTATAATATATTCCTTAAGAAAGTATGATTATTTCTCTCAGACAAATGCACAGCGATATTTCTAAAACGAAATAGACGAATAATTAATAGAAGAACACGTCGTAGGAAAATACAAGGACACTCGCTTCTCGTCTAGGGGTCCGTCAAGACATTTATTTTAACAGACAACCAATACTGGACCACGGATAAGGTATTGTTACACTGAAACAATCTTACAATATTAACCAAAAAAATATACCAATAAATGGATAACTTTGTTTAAAGGGGTGCAGATATATTACGATAAGATATCCTTTTCAGATAATTACACTGATATCTCTACAAAAATAAAAAACTACATATCTAAAGGATGTGGTTGACATTTCTTCGCAAATAAATACAAGGAAACCCAATGTTACTCAAAACACAAGTTCTTGCTCAATATTTTTATTATAAAAACAGTGAGTCAGCTTCCGATTAACTTTTAATCTGAAATAAATTAAATCTTAATTTACTAATAAAGTTGTACCAATTGCAGTCGAGCGTGTTTTTATTATTTGCAGTTAACGTCATCGAGAAATTGACGATAACCTTTAATGGGTTTTAGTTTAACCTTTCATCATACCTAGAATTGTTTCTTTAATCGGTGGTGCTTACCAATTGTGTAAATTTATTTGACGTACTTTCCAATGATTGTGCATAGGTTTATTTTTACGAGAAGGTACTTAAAAGAGTATTACCACTATTTGAGTATTAAGAAATCAGTTCCCAAATGAACTGGATGCATTATTATGTTATGGAATGCAAATTTAGATTACCCATGTCAGTCCAAGCATCGTCTGTTTTGCTTTGAAAATTGTAAAAGGCACAGATTTGGCCAATTATCTGAATTTTGGTTTCGAAAACTAAGAAATCTTAAAAAATTTCTACTTTTTATTCTTGTTCTTAGATGGCGCTATACCGTCCATATCGATTTTACAATTACTTCTTTTGACGGAATAGATTTGATTTCACGTTTAGAGCTTCTGCATAGTCGCTCTGAAGAGTCCTGATCGGACGAAATACATATACATCAGTCTATCTGCAGATCTAATATTTACAGATATTTAAAGGTTATAAAAAGTATATGAGGGGTAGCTGATAAAAATTCCATAAAGACTAACAGCTGATATTGCTTTGTTTTTGTTTTAAACAATCTTCAATTGTTTCTACCTCTTTTATAACGTCACTCTGATATGGCGTCATTTTTTTACTGGAGCCTCCAATGACGCTATAACCAAGTTCCACTGTATTAAAAACCAATTATTATCATGGCAATATAGACATAAATTTGTAAAATTGTTGAGTGAAAATCTTATCCCCGCATTAAGTGAGACCAGCGCGGAGCGTAGTTGCTTTAGACAATGGCCGTTCCTCGCGATTCTGGGCATAGCTAAATTCCAATGTAAAAGTTTATATCAAATAACGCAAAAACTATGGCAGATATTGAGATGATTCTTTTTTTATATGAAAGGTCTTAAAAAGTTCTAGTGCACTATTTGGTTGTAAATTAATAAATTGTTTAAACAATATTTTTTTTCAAATATTTTTGGTTAAAATAAACGTAAAATTTTTTTTTTTGAAATAGGGCACTACAGAATTTGACCCACTTTCCGAATCTGTTTTTATTTTTAACATAAAGTGTAACACAAAGCAGCTATTTGATATAAACTTTTTAAAAAATCTCAAAGTTCTGCTAAATGTTACTCTCTCTCGGTCAGTACAGGCTGTCTTTGTCGATAACTTCTGGATTCTCGCCGACAGGTAGGTAAGAAATATACACTCTCTCATAAATAATGTTGAATAACATTATTAGGGCTTATTAAAGAGTAATACCCAAATATTTTGCAGTATTTGAATATGGAATTTGATTATTTATATTTATTGGACAATACCCAAATATTTTGCAGTATTTGAATATGGAATTTGATTATTTATAGTTATTGGAATATTTATTTTAAACGTTTTTGTTAGTAAAGTTTACATAATATATGAAGTTTGTTTCGTCACTTGCTTGTCCAGTCATATTAGTCCAGGGTAATAAGGATTTTCTCGTGACACTCAATAATCCAGGTAGCTGACAACTTTTTAGTTATTGTAGACCTATAAGAAGAAAACCTATCTGTTTCCTGCCTAAAGTTCGGAGCCGTTTTTTAATGATTAACAATTTAATGCAAAAAACGCGATTTTTTCTATTTTTTCATTCTATTAGAAAGCTAAATAATTGACATAAAATTACAAAATTTTATTTTTTAGAATATTGACAAAGCTTCAAAATGCCGATTTTTGAAAGTTGAAAAGTCAATTTGTTGCTTCGCAAATTGCAAAGTGACAATTGATATTTGTTAAAAACTTTTAGTAAACTTAAACTTTAAACTTTAGAGTTCCACCCAAAGTTGGGTATTGGGGTACTTAACAAACCCTCAAAATTTGGGACAGATATATTAATTAGTTTAAAAGTTATTGTATTTGTTTATCTCAGAGACCTTTTTTTACAATAACAATAGAGATAGAAAATAATAAAGATAGGGTAATTCTGTGGGTGACAAATGAAAGCAAAAGACTTATACCAGAGAACAACCCAACACTGTGTCTCTGTTATTCTAGGCTTATACTATCAATATGCATTTAAAAAAATAAAAGAATTATTTATTATAGTCAAAAATCCTGATGTCAAATTTTTGAAATTATGTAGTTTATAAACATTTAGAATAACTTTAAAAACATTGTCCCTAGAAAAAATCTTTTTTTACATTCGAAAAGCTAGTATTTTTACCCGAATTTTCAAATAAAAAAATTGATATATATATGATATAATCCGTATAAAACGTCTTCTGACGTCCATTTTTCATTCAATTCGTTTGTTCCATTCTTCTTTAAGTTCTTTCGAGCTCATTGAGTTTTTTATTCCTTCCATCCGTGTTTTCTACGGTAGTCCTCTCTTCTGGATTCCTGTAGTTGTTCATACAGGTACTTATTTCGGGAGTCTACTGTCTTTCATTCATTGGACATTGGACAAGAAAATGGTAAGAAAACGACAGAAGAAATTAAACCTTTCATTAAAAATTTGCCGGGACATGACGAAATTAACTAAGAAGAGATACGAGACTGGTTAGCAGATGATGACTCAGAACGTGAATTCATCGACCAGGACATCATTGATATGGTTCTTTATCAAGACAACCTGAGCATATCAGATGACGACCCAAGAGGCAACAGGCAGCACAAGACCGTCAAAGAGATTTTCAATGCTTTAGAGAAAAGAATTTTATACAGTAGGCCTAATTAGTTAGGGACACGACTAGATTCTTAATTTTTGTTGTCATTACATAAAGTTTTGTCCTTTTCAGATTGCTTTACGTTTCGTCGAACAATCGAATGAGGCAAACTCATGACGTTCTGCAAATTAACGATGGAGGGAGAGAGAAACATCGTTGTCAAACGAAAACGCAAAAAAAAATAGCAGGTTTCTTTAAAAAAGCATGTTAAACTTATTCATTTTCAATTTATATTTAAATGGGAATAAGCCACAATTAAAGGTTAAAATACGTTTATTGACGTTTATTTTTTAACCTTTAATTGTGGCTTATTCCCATTTAAATAGTAATTAATTTAAAATGCCACAAGAAAATAGCTTCAGAACAATATTGTTCATTTTCCTTAATTTTATTACTTTATTTTGGATTTACTTATTAGAAAACATTACGAAATCAACTCATAGTATTTTTTAACACCAATACTTTGACCAAGAATACTATAAAAACAATGTTATATTTAACGGAAATTCTTGTTATCCGAAACGGCCTCCCCCCAATTATTTCGGTTAACGGAGGTTTTACTGTACTACGTTTTGGCAAAACAATGGGTAATAAAGCTAATTAAATAAAAAAGTAACAACTTATAAGTATATTTTATCTGAACTATATATTAATGATCTTGTTTCTCGAAAACCTATATAAAGCAATATATTTATCCTTTTGCTAGTCGTTTTTTGGAACCGATTCGTGCTGAACGTACTGCTTCATAATTTAATCAAGCCACTCCTTTGGTACGATATCTGTGTCATCTCTGTGAACGTGGTATTTGTTTAAATCAGTAGTAAATTTCTATCTAGAATGTACCGCTGTTAATATTTAAAACTTAGTACCACTTTTTTGTAGGTTAAGTAAATTTTGTAGAAACCGGAATTTTTTTCCGAAAAAGTAAAAGGAAGAATTTAAATTTGTGTGAGTTTAAACTTTTAAATTGATTTTTAAAAATTTGTATATTGCTCTCTTGCAATATAATTTTAATTTCATTCTACAATAATAGTCTGGTGAACCTGCAATGAACAAACTAACATATCAAATAAACAGAAACATCTTTTTCCTTTAGATTTGAAAAAAAAAATGTCAAATCAAAACTAACAAAATTATTAAATTTTTCTAATACTGTCGAACAACAGAGTGTTCTTTAATCTTTAATACCTCTGTTTATAATCCTTCTACCTAGAAGTTAATTGTTTAGATATAATTAGTAACTAGAATTACCAAAATGAGAGATCGCTGGAACTAACTTTCCTTTCTACCTGATAATGCGAACTGGTAACTACTTAAGTCATTAACAAAGGGTATGGTAACAAAAAAATTACCTGAAAATTCTACGTGATAATGACCATATTGATGGTCAATCATTTCTATAGCGTTCTTTGAGATAGTAGGATCAATAATTATTGTGAATCAGCGTGAGTTAGTGTTTTAAAAATGGATGTGCAATTCATTGAAACTTCGAAGGGAAAATCATGTGCATTGTATAAAGGGTACAGTTTTCGTATGAAAAAAACAAATAAAGATGGTTCGGTTTTTTGAAGTTGTTTGAAAGAGAAAACTGAAAAATGTCAAGGCCACATAATTATGGATAATAACACAATAATTAAGGAAGCCGAACATCTGTGTAAGCCGAGTGTTGCAGCGACAGAAGTGAAGCAGTGTGTCTTCAATGCTCGAAAAAGTGTTAGGGAAGACAATAGTTATTTGCCGATGTCAAAAATATATCAAGATGAATTTCAAAGATTATAGTCAAGGACTGGATTTCGTGACAGACATCCCAAAATTCTCTTCAGTGAAAAGTGGTTTAAACGATTGTAGAAAACGTGCGCGTGGGCTGCTAACAGATCCAGCGGCAGCATCCGAAATAGTATTTCCAGAAGAAATTATTACAATGAGCGACAAAACGAAATTTTTATTTATCGACAAGACCACTCCCTCGGTATACATACAGAATCTTGGTGTTTGCCAGCAACAAAGCTAGGGAGATTTTATTTAACAGTAAGGACACTGTATTTATGGATGGAACATTCAAAAGCTGCAGTAAGCAATTTAGTCAAATATATACCGTTCATATCGATATTGGCAGTACGTCAGAGGGGACAAATACAATTCCATTGATATTTGCGTTACTTCCTAACAAAACCAAAGAGACATACGATATGTTATTTTCATCAATGAAAGAGAAACTACCAAATTGGAAACCATCTCTTATAAAACTGGATTTTGAACAGGCAGTGATTGGTGCCTTAGAAAATTATTTTTCCGAAGCCAAAATTTCTGGTTGTAATTTTTATTTCAATCAATGTATATGGAAAAATGTTCAAAATATTGGACTTGTTTCTGAATACACTGACAACGAAGAGATACGTTTGCACATAAGAGTGTGTGCTGCGCTAGCGT
This sequence comes from Diabrotica undecimpunctata, assembly GCF_040954645.1. Classification (NCBI taxonomy): domain Eukaryota; kingdom Metazoa; phylum Arthropoda; class Insecta; order Coleoptera; family Chrysomelidae; genus Diabrotica; species Diabrotica undecimpunctata. The sequence continues at coordinate 11,862,077 of NC_092811.1, read as the reverse complement.
ATCTACCCATAGAATATATCGATGATGGCTGGTTATGCATTCAAGAAACCTCTCCTATTTCTGAAAAAATGGAACAGTTTTATGACTACTTTGTTAAACAATGTTTAGAAAATACTCACATTACCAAGGAAATGTGGAATTGCCATGATCAAAGACATCGCAGTAATAACGTTTTAGAAGGTTGGAATGATCGTTTGAATACATTAATAAGACACATCCCAATGTATTCCAATTAGTGAAGTGCCTGGTTAAAGAAGCAGAATATTGTGATCACCTTTATGGTCGATTTACTTTCAATCTAGAAGGAAAGCGGCGAAAGAAAACATAAATATATTAATCTTGATGAAAGAATATCCAAAACTTTACAGAAATACACAAGAATTTTGTGTATTTTACTGTATAAAAACTTTGAAAAAAAAAACCAACAAAAACAAACGAAAAAAAAAAAAATAAAAAAATAAAAAAAAAACATCTAAAAACGCCAATTATGGCGCCAATTATGTATAAACTATGACAGTCCTAAGCCTGAATGAAAGTATGAAGGGAAGATGGTTTATTTTGATTTTTTTTATAGTTTTATGATTTTTTAAAACTAATTTTACTAGCCTAATAGTTACCTGATCGTTATGGTAGAATAAAATTAAACGTCGATTACAAGAGAGCGCAAAACGGTTGATATAAGAAAATAATTAGCTATACATCTCCATTAAGAAAGTGTTAGAGCGCAAACCGGCCGATTTCAGGTAAGGGCGCAAAACGGTCGAGCGCATATCGGCCGAAACCAATATTATCTAATATTTTCTCCTGGTATTGAATTTTGAACATGATTAAATAGTTACGTTATCCTTGTCAGCTGGGAATATAATCCCAGATTAATAAAACCGGTCATTAATCTAAGATATAATCAAACAAAAGTAAAATGTAATTTTTATTACAATCATTTGTGGTTTAATCCCGTACAAACACAATATTATTATTATATTAAAACGCGTTACGGAGAAGCAAATTTCATTTTCAGTCTTTATTCCAGAATAAACTTCTCTACAGTCTAGGGCTTCTTTCATTTATGAATCGTGGAAATTACTAAATCGAAAAACAATTATTCGACTAAATAATTACTTGAAATGTTCTATCCGTTTCATTTTTGTCGGTCGAATCGTTCAGTACGGAAAATTAAAAAACAGCCTCTCTATAAATAGTTCCTAGAAGGTTATTGGCTCGTTGTTTGCTTAATACTTTTTTTTATTTTTTTGAAATTGCTGCTGCGCTCAAATTTTATAGAATGAGGTATTTGGGAAGTATGATATAGATAGACTCACTGTTGGATATTTTTTTTTCATATAAAGATGTATTTTCTGGACTTTTTTTGAAAAGTTTTTATTATTAGACAAAAAAAGTAAAAGTTTAGAAAAAATAAAAACATTTGAGAAGGAATTGTAAACCAAGGAGAAAGTTGATTACGAACTTCTTCTTCTTACGATGCCTATCCCGGATGTTGGCGATCAACATGGCTATCCTAACTTTGCTTGCTGCTATTCTGAATAGTCCGGTTGTCGATGTATTAAACCACTTTCTCAGGTTTTAAAGCCAAGATATTCTTCTTCTCCCTGGTCCTCTCTTTCCAAATACCTTGCCCTGAAGAATGAGTTGCAACAAGCCGTATCTATGTTCATTCCTCATAACATGGCCAAGATATTCTAGTTTGCGCTCTTTGATGGTGTTAATTCGCATTCCTTACCTATTCTACGTAGGACCTCAACATTAGTCACACGATCCACCCATGGAATTCTTAAAATACGTCTGTAACACCACATCTCGAATGCCTCGAGTTTTCTTAAAGAAGCTTCGGAAAGTGTCCAGGCCTCTACTCCGCATAATAACGTAGAAAATACATAGCATCTAATGAGAGAGATTTTGGTAGCAAGTGGTAAATCGTGACTTCTGAAAAGAGACTTCATCATTATGAACGCCGATCTCGCTTTTCCTATGCGTTGTTTTATTTCACTGAAGTGATCCCATTAGCTGTTAATGTTGGTACCAAGGTATGTGTAGCTGTCCACTCTGTCAATTGGATGTTGGTTAACCAAAAGCTGTGTATTTAATATTTCGCGCTTACTGACTACCATGTACTTTGTTTTCTTCGTATTAAGATCAAGTCCGTGTTCTCTACTTATATCTGATATACGCGACATTATTCTTTGCAAACCGTCCAGACTATCTGCAAAAACTACTACGTCGTCGGCATATCTAATGTTGTTTAGACGTATTCTGTTGACTAATACGCCTTCTTGTAGTTCGCCTAGCGCTTGCTCGAAGATATATTCAGAGTATATATTAAATAACACCAGGGACAGAATGCATCCTTGCCTCACTCCTCTATCTATGGAGACTGCCTCTGTCAATTGGTCATCCACTTTAATATTGGCTGTTTGGTTGTAATATAAATTATAGATGATTCTTAAGTCCCTATCATCTAACCCCACTTCTTTCAAGATGTTTATAAGTTTATCATGCTTTACTCTATCAAATGCCTTTTTGTAGTCGATAAAACAAGTATACACATCACAGTTAACATCCCTGCATCTTTGTATAAGCACTTGGGCAGCGAATAGAGCCTCTCGGGTGCCTAAGGAATCGCGGAATCCAAACTGCGTCCATGATACTTGTTCTTCGCATTTTTTATATATTCTGCCGTGTATCACTTTCAAGAACGTTTTAAGTAAGTGGATTACGAACTAACATAAATAAACATTAATGTTTGTATTTTGAGAACGATTTACGAAGTGGAGAGAAACGTCAATAAAGTTATTTTAACCTTAAATTGGGGCTTATTCCCATTGAAATAGTAATTACTTTTATTAAATGCCACAAGAAAATAGCTTCAGAACAATATTAAGAAACCGGTATGGGCCCAGCGTTATTCAAAATTATCGGAGATTGGAAATTCTTTACGATTGTCAAAATTCAATCAAATTTTTACGAAGATATGGAGACAATAACATAATACCAAAGGGCTTGAAGTTATAGTTTATTTCAAGAAAAATGGTTGAGTGCTTAATGATTGCAATAAAACACGACCGCAAGTACCCCAGCTTAGTCAACATTAGTTGAGCAGGTAAGTATTCAGGTAAAATTGAAGCTACTGTGGAGTGTCGTTATCTTGTTTGTATAATAAATTCCTGGTAATATAAAAACGATTAAAAAATCGTATAAAATTATAAAAACGATTAGAATACATTTTATTTCATAAAGTTGTAAACATTTTAACAGTGAGTTTCATTATCAATGGTTGATCTTTTAATGACCACTATAAATTTGTTGATCGTTAAGTATTTCCTGGAATAATTATACAGGTTCCCTCTATTCTGTATAATTTGTAAAAGTATATAAAACCAATGAGAAATTTTTAAATATACATTTTGTTTCATTTAGTTGAAAGTGTTACAAGTGTTACCAGTGTTATACCTATTTATACCTATAAAACAGCATTATGTGGCGTCCGTGGAAAAACATTAATAGTGCTTCTTCCAGTGTTCCGGCAAAGAAAAAGCATTTATCTGCTGACGCTAGAGAAATCGTAAAAACAATATATAGTTCTTTACTTACAAGAGGACTTACTGCTAATACTGCTGCCAGTGAAATATCTGATTTAACGAAAATACCTCTAACCACAGTGAAAAGAATTACATCAAATCCCATTAAGTCAAGAAGGAAGCGTAAGGATGCCGGTTCTACCAAATGTATTGACGAAAGTGATAAGGACTTAATAAGACGAAAAATTTACACAATGTACGAAGAGCAACGGATACCTACATTATATGCTTTAAAACAACGTCTTACTAATGATGATACACAAATAAACTGTAGCCGCATTAGTCTTTGGAGGATTTTGTCTAAAATGGGCTTCAGATATCCTACAATTGACAAAAGGCAAGTGCTTATGGAGTCCCATCGTTTACAAAAGTGGCGTACTGAATATATAACTTCCATAAGAAAGTACCGTACAGAAGATCGACCAATAATTTATCTGGACGAAACATGGTTTGACACTCATGAAACACCATCCAGAGGATGGTCCGATTCTTCCAACAGGTGTCAAACAAAAGCTCCATCAAACAAAGGGAAAAGAATAACAATTTTACATGCAGGATCAGAAAATGGTTGGGTTTCAAATGCCTTATGGCTTTCTGCAAAAAACATTAAAGACTCCTGCGTGGACTACCATGAGGATACAACGGCAGAGCTTTTTGAGCAATGGTTTAAGAATTGTCTTATACCTAACCTTCCTCAAAATAGTGTGATAGTAATGGACAATGCAAGTTACCACAGTCGTCAATTACATAAGTCTCCAAGTGCAAATAACAGAAAAATTGAAATTCAAAACTACCTGTTGGAAAACGATATATATTTTGAAGAAAGTTATTTAAAAAATGAACTGTTAGAAGTGTTAAAATCATTTTCTATTAAAAAATATATGTTTGTAACGCATTGGCCGAGGACATGGGACATACAGTGTTACGGCTTCCGCCCTACTATTGTTTATTTAATCCCATAGAGCATATGTGGCACCAACTAAAGTCAAATGTTAGGTCGCAAAATGTTTCTCTGACTTTAAGTTGTTGTGCAGTCGAATTAATAAGGAAATGTGTTGATATCTCCCCAGAAAGTTGTAAAAATTCAGTACGCCATGTAATGAACGTAGAAAATTCATATGTTACTTTGAATCACATAATTAAACCAATTGTTATTAATCTTGAAGAGGATAGCGACAGCGAAACAGAATTAGTTATTTAGGAATTCATAAATATATTTTGGTTATTTTGGGTATTTTTTTTTTGTAAATATTAACTTGTATATATTTTTCTATATTTTTTTTTCAATTCATCTATTTTTTGTACATTATGTATTCGTTTGTATGTATATACTGTAAATAGAACTATTATTACTGTACATTTTTAACGATATCCGATTAGGAATAGCAAAAACTTTTAAACACGCCAGTTTTTTGCTGACAGTCCTAAGCCTGTAAAAAGTGTGAAGGAAAGTACCTTTCTGAATTTAGATCCATATACTACAATTATTCATGTAGAACAAAAAAACTACTTTCTTCATGTTAAAAATTGTTCAATTATCAAATATATTCACAAGTGCGACCCTGTGTACTTCGGAAGTTTATTGAGACGATACTCAACCATTTTTCGTGAAACAAACTATACGTCCAGCTTATTCAAGCAAAAGGTTGGAAAAAATTCTATACAGTGCCATTTTAACATAGATAAATCACGAAAAAGAAAAATATATTATAGTCATACACAATATAAGTTTCACTGGTAAATATATAAAGAAATATTCAATGCTGCAGCCAATTACACTACAGCATGACTAGAATTTCTTTACATGACTTAAAAGTTTGATATTTAATCAATTTTGACAGGAAGTCGACTATCGATCTATTGATGTGATAAAATGATTATTTTTGGAAAAGATTATCGAAGATATGGGTATGCTGATATATTTAATATATTTGGAGAATAAAAAATCGAAGCACGAATTCTTCTCTTGAGTATTACCGTTATTATACACAGCAAAAATTCTCGTTGTCGAAATATCTCTATTCTAAAGTGCACTCGAAAGGGATGAGTGGACTATAAATTTAAGTGGAATATATCTCGAACTTTCTCAATATTCTAAACATAAAAATCTTTCCAATAACCAACCAAACATCATCAACGAGATAAAAGTCCAGAGACTTGGGTAGACAGTACATGTGCATAGAGCCAGTCAGATAATCAAACCATGTAGTTTCGATTCTAAAGCCTCCAAAAAAAGCTGAACATTGAGAAGCTTATATACACATGTTCTTCTTTTTAAAAGTGCCACGTTCTATTTTACATATGCGTAGACCCGAACGAATAACTGCAGAGAGACTGTACTACTAAATTTAGTGGATTGTCAGCGCCTTTAAAGCGACGACTTCAGCAAAACTTTTTGACTTTGTACTGAGAATGGAATAACACCAACTGAATTCGAAAAAGAGGTGGACTGTATGAGTTCTTTGTTCTATAACTATCTAGGAACAAAATTATCAGTCAACGACAAAATAGAAAGCGGCACAATAAACACAATATTAAGGAACTGGGCAAGAAATGAAAATATATCGGAACTATCTAAAAATGGAAGAAATTTTAGCATTTTTAAATTCCTTTTTGTGTAAAGTTTTAATTCACGTCTTACAAATTCCATTCCGTACAAGGATGTCTCAAAACTTTGGCGAAGAACACTTTAGTGTTCTTGGAATAGAATAAACATCATCGTGTCAACCAAGACTTGTATAAGAATATGGAGCTATTCGATAGTTTAGTGGAACACTCTTAATCGGGGGGAAATTTGTACCGCTGAGATGCGTTTTTGTGTGAATTATCATCGCAGATACGAATTTTTCAATGCATTCCCGGTTGAGTGTTTGCAGAAGCCGAGAGTCTGACTTTTTTGGCCCGGTACTGGGGGTACCAATATCATCAATTTCCAGTTTAGCCTATTGAAAGTTAAGTGAAAATTTCTGTCTTCGTACAAAATTAACAAATGAACTAGGGATAGATAAAGTGAGTGAGCCAAAGACAAATCTCGCAATAGGAGATCAACGGAAACTCAAGGTGAAGATGTCTAGGCAATTTGTCTTCTTCTTCCTTCTCTTTATAAACAATTCTGCTTGTTCATTTAGCGGATAATACCTCTATGGAAGGTTGTAATTTCATTTTTTGCGCGGTCGTCCGATCCTTCTTCTGCCTATTTCTATTTTGACGACACGGGTCTCCTCCATTATGCTTATATGGTTATTCCATTCTTTTTTTCTGTTTTGTGTCCATTCATTTATACACTGGACGTTACATTTTCTTCTAATGTCTTCACTTCTCTTTCGATCTCTCAGCGTATTTCCTGCAATTCTTCTCAGTACTCTCATCTCTGCCGTTTCCAGTAGCCTTTGCCGACCAGTCTTTGGAGACTATCTTCATCTTGGGCTATCAATATTGCGTCGTCAGCGTAACAGAGTATTTTGATTTCTTTGTTTCCCATTCTGTATCCCCTTTGAATACACTTCCCATTTGTAGTATTTAATATTTTCTAAATACTTACGACGTGTAACACGATTGGCATTCCATTTAATTGATAAACGTCGATTATCTTTCGTTTTCTTCCCTTTAAATGCCAAATCTTTTACAACTGTTTAAGAGAATTCACACTTCCAGTCCACTCGTACGCCTTTTCAAACCTTTTGACGTGACTACGACTTAAATTAGGTTGTGGCTCGGAGTCACTCATGAAAAAGTGTAACGCCCGCTCACGTCTGTTACGATGAGTCACCGAACGAGAGAGAGGCCCGCCGGACCGGCGAATGCCTTGCGTCTCTCTCCCACTCAAACATGATCGGTCCGCTGCGCGCGCAGCACTAGAGAATTAGGCGCGTTGAATCGGTGCGTGCTTGTGTCTCTGTCTTTCTCGAGCGTTCTTGGCGTTGGAAAACCGAGAAAGCGTCATAATACAAGTTCACACGTGTGGTTAAAGTATCGTCAGCTGTGCCTGTAGTGAAAATGTGGAGTGCTTAGATTCGTCATTTACAACAACTACAACAATAAAGGTAAATAATTGTACACTAATATTTCATTATCGTAAACTATGATTGATTGATTAATTGTTAGATTGACACAAAAGTTGAGAAACTGAACAATAAATAGAAATTAGTTAAGTTTAAGCTTACATGTACAATGTTTTAGTAAACAAAATATATTTCTATAGTTAAAATTTGTGCAATTCTTATTTTCATTCAATTCCTTGTTCCTATTGTGCAATTTAATAATATTCATATCAATAAATATTCTACCGAGAAAAAGACGTTGTCACGTAAAATCTTCGCCCGTAAAACCGACTTTACAGGCAACCGATTTTTTTGTAAAAGCTCCAATGATACACAAGAATCTTCAGTCTCATAAAAACGGTAAATTATATTTCTAATAAACTGTTTCTCGTAATTCCAGAAGTCCATAATAGTTGGTTTTTGTTTAGTAGGTTTTGTAGCTTGAAATTCTTGTTAGTTATTTGAATCTGCGTTTGTTAACACATTCGGTTGTTAAATTATCCTTACTACTACTCTACTCTACAGATACTCTACTAGCTTCGCTCACACGTTGTTCAATATCGGTTCGATTATTTTCAGGAAACAATGTTTGTATGTATTTAAACAATAAATGATATGAATAAAATGGCTTAGACGTCTCACTTTACTTCTTTGAAATTAAAGTCTTACTTAACAGTGCATTTAAAGATTGTGATGTTAAATGTACATGACACTTTTGTAGATGGACACCCAAGTAGTACTGTCCGGAGTGAATGTTCAACCATAAATAAGGCTGGAAAAGTTATTTCTAAGTTTAAAAAAGAAAACGAAAGTAAACTATTACAGTAGCACCAAAAAGGTCAACAGGAAGAAACCCCCTGCAAACGGACGATGTAAAGCAATTCTACGGAAAGTGCATTTATACATGTATGCAAGTGCATTTATATTTAGGAATACCTTTATATCTAAAGAACTACTGAAAACAATGGGGTTGAGGTCTGGCGAATAACCGGGGCAATCTAAAACATTAATCTTCTTATTTTTGAAAAATTCCATCATTTGCTTTGACTTGTGACAAGGAACATAGTCCTGTTGAAGAATCGCTCCTCCTTGGGACTGATATTTTTGGAGTTCTGTGTCCAAACGCTGTTTAAGAAAATATACAATCCATTGCAAAATTTAACTAAACTGCAAATTGCATAATAAAACCTTACGAACAACTTTACGAATAAGTTTAAGTTGCTGCATGTGATACCCAAATATATATAAATATACTTAAGTTAGTTTCTTGTACCTAAACGTACTGTAATTTCTTAGTTATTCTTTAAGAAACTCTTCCACCGAATAATATGGTCTTTCAGATAGAAAGACTTTTGTCAATTTACGGAACTTAAGGAAAGAAGTTGTAGATTTAATTTGCAAAGGGAGATGGTTGTATAATTTTCTTGCCGAATATAATATAGATTTCTTTACTAAATCAGTGGACGGGATCGGTAAATACACATCAAAGCTTGAATTTCTGGTGGAGTAGTCATGATTAGGTCTTGCTGGAAAAACATGTAGGTGTTTAAAAATTAAGCAAACAGTTTCTAGAATACATAAAGAAGGAATAGTTGTAAATTTATGGTAATCACGAAATCAAAGAACATCAGAGCTAATCTTGTAATAGACAATACAACGATTGAGCGTGTGTCCTGTTATAAATATCTAGGTGCTTGGATCACAGACGATACTGATCAAACAAAAGAGATTAGATGTAGAATAGAAATCGCTAGATCAGTCTTTAATAGAATGCGCAAACTCTTTTGCAATCGTGATATCAATATAAAGTTACGAATACGAATGCTGCGGTGTTATGTCTTTTCTACCCTGTTGTATAGAGTAGAGGCTTGGACACTAAAACAGTTGACCACAAAAAACATCGAAGCTTTCGAGATGTGGTGCTATAGGCGCATTCTCAGAATATCATGGATGGACCGCGTCACTAACACGCAAGTACTCCAAACTTTAGACAAAAGATGCGAAATTCTAAATGAGATAAAAACTAGAAAGATGGAATACTTGGGGCACATTGTGAGAGGTGAAAAGTACGAACTTTTAAGAAATATCATGCAGGTCAAAATTAAGGGCAAAAGAAGTGTGGGAAGAAGAAAAATATCGTGGCTTCGTAATCTACGTGAATGGTTCGGGTGTAGTTCGATTGAACTTTTTAGGCGCGCTGCTAACAAAGTCGCAGTGGCCATGATGATTTCCAATCTCCGCTAGGAGTGGCACGAGAAGAAGAAGACTAGAACCCCAAAAAGAAAGGCCATATATCGAAGATGAGACTCAAACAAAGAAAAATATGTTATTTTGGAAGATTCTGATGCTAAATTGATTTCCTTCGAAACAGATCTTATTGCATAGCAGGTTGAGGCTATTTTCTTACTTAACAAATCGATATGACGGGACCATTTAAGGTTGCTGTCTATAAAAATACCAAGAAATTTTACAGAATCAACGATACTGATCTGGCTGTTATTAAGAAGCAAGGGTTGAAGACCTCCGTTTAGTTATAGTTGCATGAAGAGTTGCAATATTAGAGTTCCTCCAGGAAATACTGGTACCATGAGCAAAAAGAAAAAAATTTCCATCGATTTTTTAAGTTAGTGATATCATTTATGAAAATAAGGAAAAGTATAGGACCCAGTACTGAACCTTGTGGTACTCCACATACAATATTTTTGTGATTAGAGTCAGTATCATTTGCTCTTACTAGTTGTTTCCTATTCCTCAAGTAAGATTGGAGCCAATTCAAAGAAAGGCCTCGAATTCCGTAGAAATTTAGTTTTTTTATCAAAATGTCGTGATTTACACAATCAAAAGCTTTATCATAGTCACAAAAAACAGTGGCAGTGTAAAGATTATCATTTAGTGCTTAGTAAGCCTCATGTAGAAAACATAGTATCACTGGTACATTTATTTGATAAAAAGCCGAACTGACTTTGTGATAAAATGTTTTCAACGAGAAAGGACATAAGTCGGGCTTTTATAAGTCTCTCAATAATTTTGGATAAGAGCGGTAGTAAGGCGATGTCACAATGATTCCATTAATGCTCACAATACTGTAAATTTATTTGTCAAAATTAAGTTGTGGGATTTTTATTTGTTTTTTGCCCATTCAGTAGCTCTAGAAAAAGCCTGCTGTCCTCCAGACTTTTTTTTAATGTATGGATTTAGGTGTATACTGGTAAAAAGACGTCGATTGCTATTTTCTCACATTTCTAATAACCACTGACGTTAATAATAAACCAGAAAATTAATTTGTGGTCTATTATCATTTCAAATATTTTGTTTATCATAATCATAACAGTCATCATTGTTATGAGTCAATAGGTACAAAACTAATGAATATTTATTTAAGTTTATTGTCAGAAATTCCCTTGGAAAATTCTACAGTCACAAGCAATGAATAATACTAATCTCAATATGGGAAGTATTAGCCCACTGCTTTGTCAAAAATACCACAATGATGCACATAATGAATCAGACAGAACGTATTGTTTTAAAGAAAGGATTATACCGTCTAGACAAATAAAAAGGATATACGTCATTACAGATAGTAAAATAAAAAATATCTAATAGTAGACAAACCATTTGAATTAAATTTAGAAAATGACAAATTTGGTAGCAGCCTTGTCTGTAAAGTAAGCATATCCATTTTAGCTAGCTTTACCGTAAAGTTAGCATAATCATTGTTTCTCGAAAACGGTTGCAGCAATAAATTGTTTCTTGTTGTACAACTTCAGCAAGACATGAACAATCAATTCCTTGTGGTTCGCTTTTTGACCGATATCTTAGATTTCCCGGGGTGTGTTTTGAGCAAGGGGATGATGGGGTAGTTTTTGGTGATTAGTTAATATAGCAATGAACAGCAATTAATAATAGCAATAAAATATGCCGCCAAGACGGTTCCTGTACCCCTTTTCTTTGCCGAGATAGCTATGGATATGCTAGCTTTACAGTAAAGTTAGCATACCCACTGTTTAATAATTAGCAATAAATTATAGTGTCAGTCCGAATTGGGCCTTATGAAATGGATATGCTAACTTTACAAAATGCCTGAAAGTACAAACCAAGTTCAGAGAAAATTTTAAGGATTTAAAAAGACGATGAAAATTTTGGGGAAATAAATTTTAAGTAGCATTTTAATAGAGTGGTCGGGTGAGCAAATATTTTTCACCTACAATTTTAGCATTTCTTTGATCTAAGTATATGGATGTTTTTTTAGGAATATTATTAAAAATTATTACTGTCTATTCATTTTCTATAAGAAATGTATCATTTTAGGAAAATGTCTTATCAAATTTGGGATCTGGGAAAATATTGAATGGCTAGGAAGTTTTTGCATCCCTGAACAAAACCAAAGGTGTAGAAACATGCAAATATCAAGTTGTAACTTTAGAATCGTGACAAATAACAGGTTCACGTCTCTGACAAAAGAAAATCTGACTAAAAAGGCGAATATTGAGAATATAAAGCAGTACGATGGCTACAAACATCGGGGTAATAAAGCATCACAAAACGTTTACTTAGTAAGAATCCCAATAGAAACATGTAAAAATCTAATCTCACGAAATCTAGAGAACCATATTTGCAGAATGCAGGGGTACCAAGAGCAGGACAAAGCAGACGAGAGAGAAATGACCAACGCAAAATGGACATGGCCATAGAGAGACTAACTACTTCATCACAAAGTTCCTCACAGAGCGTACCTGGTAAAGTTGGGAAAACAAGAAAACTTCAACTGCGGTGGCTATGGCGAAACACTGTGTGTTCGATTGCACAAGGTTCACGAACGAGAGGGCAAAGTTATATGAAAGGGTGGGGCGAATACTATAAAGGAATTGGCGAAAAGAGGAGACAATGGACAGAAAGAAATCCCAAGGACAATAACTAGAATGATAAAAGTATAGGGAAAAGACGCTAAGAGGGAAATCACCTGAATTCTTGAATGTTGATATTTTCGTATGTTAAATATTCACTATTGTGTTGAATATTTGCACCATTCAGAGATTAGAATTACATCTTTTGCATAACATTGGATTTTTATTTGTTTTCCACCCACCTCATATCCTTGCTTTGCAGTTTTTGTTGCATCTATAATTACTAACTAATTACTTGAAAAGTAGTGGGGTTAAGCTACCAATTTGGCGGTTTTTTTAAACATAATGTTAATAAAAGAAGAAAAATAAACAAGAAATATTCTTTGTGGAAATCCTTTTGGAATCCGTTAATAAAACTACTGAGAACAAAGAACATCGACACACGGGATATAAGAATAATAAATAATCTGTATTATGAACAAGAAGCTGTCATAAGAATAAATAATTTAAAAACTAATAAAATAAAACTCAAAAGAGGTGTTGGACAGGGCTGTGTCTTGTCGCCATCACTGTTTAATGCATGCTCAGAGGAAATATTCAAAAAAGCATTAGAAGATGAAGTAGCAAGCATAAAAATAAATGGCCTACCCATACGTGAAATTAGATATGCTGATGATACAATACTAATAGCAGAAAATATTACAGATCAACAACGAATTTTAGATAAGGTTGTTGCAGCGAGTGAAGAATTTGGTCTGTCACTAAACATAAAGAAAAGACAATTCATGGTTATATCAAAGAAAAATATTAGATACATCAATCTACACGTAAATAGTAAGATGATAGAACGAGTTCAGAATTATAACTATTTAGGGGCAAAATTAATGAAACAAACGATTATACCAAAGAAATTCTTAGAAAATCTTAGAAAACGAGTACTAAAGTGTTATGTATTTTCTATTCTTTTGTATGGTGTGGAGACATGGACTTTAAATAAACAATGTCAATAAAGTGGAAGCATTTGAAATGTGGACATATCGAAGAATGCTGAAAATCTCCTGGACAGACAAAATAACCAATGAAGAAGTACCAAGAAGAATAGAGAACAGCAGGGAAATACTGGATTCCATCAAAATAAGAAAACTACAATATCTGGGTCATATAACATGTGGTGACAGATATGAATTCCTCAAACTAATAATGCAGGGAAAGATTCAAAGAAAACGCAGCATAGATAGAAGAAGAATGTCTTGGCTAAGAAACCACAGAGAATGATCTAAAGTGATCTGTAGTGTCAAAAGTTAGAATAGCAGGGATGATTGCCAACCTTCGTCGCGGATATGGCACGTAAAGAAGAAGAAAACAATACCATGAAGAGACCTATTTACTAATAATAATACTATAATATTAAATTCTGCATTTGGTCCTATTCCTTTAAACTTGATGTGAGTTGGCCATACATCCTATGGCAACATTATCCATTATCATGCCTCTAATCCAATTTAGTTCCCCAATAAGCTACGCCTTCGTCTGGGTAAACGTCCTGCTGTCTCTGGAGGCCTCTAATTTGATTGGAGTACTTATAGTTCTGCCTTCAGCCTTTTCTTTGTACTTCATTACTTACTGCAAAACTAAAAGTTGTTATATCGACGGGGTCAGGTTCCACTGTCATTTTTTGGCGAACTATGTTCCTGAAGAGTTATTCTACGACTTATCTCTTAGATATTCTTTTGGTGTTACTTCCCATATAAGATAATTGTTGTAATATTTCGAAATTGTAGTCAGCAATATTAACCTTTTGCTCCATGTCTCCCATTCTGAATATACAAATATACAATTCTTTTTTAGAAAAACGCAAGATATGAGAAAGCTTCAAGGAATAGTATCGAATGAAGTTTCCAAGTGAAATAGGTATTAACTATTCTGAGAACAATCATTTTAATATAGAAGAAATATGAAGAAACAAATAAATACATATAAAAAACACAAAAGTGAAAATATTGTTTGGTAAAGATCAAGGAATATCTACAAAATTTTTATATGCACTATAAGTGCAAGATTAACCGGACACTTGATTTTTCCTAAATACTGGCGTGTAAAAAAGTAAAAAAGTTTAAGATGTTCCCAATTAACTATTTAATAATAAACAAAATGTAAAAGTCAAATTTATTACAACTCAAGAATATTAGAACGAAAAAGAAAATCAGAAAAAAAAATAAACAATTCAAAAAATTGGCAAATCTGCAAAGAAATAATTTTTTTAAATATACTTCAACATTTTTTATGTAAAACGATATTTAGTAGAGTGTATTGCCTCTACAAGGCCTAATTACGGCTCTCAATTTATCAGGAATACTTCGGATTAGTTCAACAAAGTCTACTTGAGGGATTTTCTTCCATTTGTCACGAACTGCTTGCTCCAAATCCCAGAATATCCCATCCATGCTCTATTTAATTTAAGTCTGCATTCTTTGGGTGTCATGGTAATAAACGAATCCCAACTTCATCCAAGTAATTCCGTATTATCTTGCGATGTACGGACACCAGACGAAAGGGGCAAATGGCACTACATGATCTTCCAAACATGGCTGAATATACCGTTGAGCGTTCAAATTGCCCCCTTAAGTTGTAACAAGTTCTGTATGAACCTCTAGGTAAATGCCTGTCCACACCATTATACCACCTCCACCAAATTGAACTCTTGGAGTAAAGCAACATTGCTGATAACGTTCACCAGCTCTTCTCCATATTCTAGGCCGCCCATCTAACGAGTATCTGGTAAATCTTGATTCATCCGTAAAAAGCACAGCACTGCAATCGTCAACACTCCCAAATAAGATGTTCGCGAGCGAAGTGTAAATTTTGATCAGATAAGCTGCTGTTAATAGAGGTCCCGTGACAGGTATTCTGTACCTTAATTCATATTCATTTAAGTCTCTTCGAACGGTTTAAACGGAAACTGTGTTTCTATGGACATCATTAATCGTTGAACAAGTACTGGTGCTGATAATGTACGATCGCATAACACTTGTAACCTAAGAAAGCGATCTTCAACTTGACTTGTGGTTCTTCGTCTACCTTGACCTGGTCTCCTGGTGTATTGTCCTGTTTCCCGAAATCTTTGTATTGCATCAAACACCGTATTTCAAAAAATTCCTAATGCTCCGCCCATCATCCTGTAAAGCAATAGCTTGTGCTTCTGGTGTCATAATTTTTTTAATGCAAGTTTTAAACAGGAAACAATACAAAAACCTACAGCCGAACTTATAATCAGGTACAGTATCACAATAAACTTAAATTAATACTAAGCTACTATTTTACATTAATAACAAAACGTATGTGTAAAAGTGTTGTTATTCGCACAAAACATCTAAACAGGTTCAACAAGAAAAAAACGTTATCACTAATAAGGCATAAACAATTCAAACAAATTAAACAAGTTTTGATCTAAACACCAACAAAAAACAAAAAAAATCTGAGTGTTCGGTTAATTTGGCACCCCAGTGTATTTCTTAAGTCCTGCTCTGATTAACTTTGACCAAAATGACTATAATAAGTTTGTAGTAATCACCATAAAACAGGAAAACGTCCAATTTATACTTTTTGTTTTGTTTGTACTGAAATATCACACACTAAATACAAACAATTTCCTTTCGACCTAATTTAAATTGTATGTGTAACAAAACATTACATAAAAACATATCTATCAATTTTATTTTATATTAGAGTCAAAAAAGAACTTTACTGCTTTGTAGGAAGTTTAATTACAATTACTAAACGTATTTATGTCATATAAAAACAATTTTGAGCTCGTTTTTAAAGCAATAAAATATATATTCGACATTTGGCACAAAGTCCAAATTTAAAATACAATATCACCCACATTAAAACTTTCTATAAAGTTGACATAGTACTAAATAGAGAGGGTATGCAGGTATATCCAATACACTTGTTGCTTAAATTTAGAAATGATTGTAACAAATTGTTACAGTTAGGTATTACATAAAATTAATATTAATACTTACAGCAAACAATAAGTTGGCGAGAAACACCAAATACTTTACAATTCCAGTGGCACAACCCATATTTTCGTGAATATAAAAACTCGCGGTCTAAAGAATTTTAACACTCAATTATAGCTCTTTCTCTCTCGAACTGAATGACACAAAGAGAAACGCCTGTGGATACGGTTACTATGTTTATTTTTGTGAGCACAAGCACACTGCGATCGCCACAACACAAATAAAAATGTTCTGCTCGGCGAGAATCGTAACTGAAAACTGAAGAACGACGGGCGCTGTTCGGTTTAACAATATTGAAGGTTGAAAAACAGGTTTTGTAGTTCCCGTCTCTCTCTGACTTCCACAATATGTTGCAATCTGATCTCATGAAGGTGGATTTTTCTAACCAAACGTACAGGACCGTAATAAAAATTCATTATGACTTAAACAATTATATTATTATTTCCGTACAAAAGAATACTTCTGTTGGAGGATGGTTATAGCTTTCGGTATCCTACTGACAACTACCAAACTACCCTAAAATGATCTCTTCTTCTTTTTGTGCCATATTAGAATTATCGGACGTTGGCGATCACCATTGACCATTGAAAAGACTTCACTTCTTCTTCTTCTTGTAGTTCCTTCTCCTATCGGAGGTTGGCTATCATCACAGCTATCCGTGCTCTATAAATCGCTCGTTCTATAAATCTGCTTGACCTCAGCATTTGTTCTCATTCGGTATTGGTTGCTATTCATGTCGTGATACGGCCCAAAGATTCTTCTGAAGATTTTCCTCTCAAAACATCTAAGTTTTCTTGTCTCAACATGAGCACCGGTCCAATCACCGTTTTATATATTCTAATCTTTGATGTTCGTGTTAGGCTTTTATATTTAATAGTATTGTGGAGGCTGTACATGCATCTGTTTGCTTCTCTTCCGCGATATCGTTATCTGCAGTGATTTTTGCTCCGATATATTTAAAACTCTCCACTCTTTCAAAGTTATATGGGTCTATTGTAACATTTTGCGCTATTCTATCTCGTCCCATTTGTCTGTTGATGCACATGTATTTAGTTTCTCTTCGTTTACCCTTAAACCAGTTTTCTTTGCCTCTACCTTCAGTTTATTAAAAGTCTCCTTCACATTGGTAACTATGTTTCCCATAATGTCAATGTCATCTGCGTATGCTAGTAGTAATTTTGGTCCATTTACTGTCAGTAATTCTGTTTTAAGTTATGCTGCTCTTACTACTTTCTCCAGGATGATATTAAAGAGGAGAGGTGGCAGCACATGTCCTTGTTTCAGGCCACTGCTTATTTCGAAAGATTCTGAGAGTTTGTTGCTAATCCGTACTCTGGATCTACAGCTATTCACACATAACAAGCTGGATAAGTTTTTTTAGAACTGAAAGTTCTGCCATTGCATTCCACATCTGATCCCTTTTAATGCTGTCAATTTTCTACAAACGGTGTCAGCCTACTTAATAGGATGTTCGATAAGATTTTATATGCCGGATTAAGTAGGGAGATGCCTCTATAATTAGAGCACTTGGTTTTGCCTCCCTGTTTATGGATGGGGATTAATACACTTTCGTACCATTTTGTTGGTATTTTCTCTTCGATCCATATAAGTGTTATTAGTTTGTGTATTTGTCTATGTAGAGTTTCTCCTCCGCCAGTATATTGTCAGAGCCTGGAGCTTTTCCGTTCTTCAATTTGTTAATTGCTTGCAATGCTTCATCTATTTTGGGGTCCTCTACCGGTAGGTCCACCCCAAAATATATATTTTCTCCATGTTCTTCCTCTTGATGTATGTTTAGTAAAGTGTTGAAATATTCTTGCCATGTTTGGAGCAGTTCTTTTTCATTTATTATTAATTCATCATTTTTTCTGAGTACAGACACCCATCTAGGTCTGAAGCCTTTCTTTTCGTTTGACACTGATTTGTAAAATGCTCGACTATTTGACTGTTGCCCATTCCTTTCCATTTCTTTATATTTCTGTTGTTCGTACTTCCTTTTTATCTCACTAATTAATTTTCTTGTTTCTCGGCGGGAAGCTGCATAGTTTTCTTTACTTTCTGCTGTTCCTTGTTAAAGCATAATGTTTCGCTTTATCTGTCTGTCGTGTAGTTTTTCTTGACATTCTCTATCAAACCATTTCCTTGTTATCTTCCTGCTTTTTCCTATTATTAGTTCTGCTGACTCCGTAATTGATTTTTCCATTTGTTGCCACAGCCTTTCGACATCATTGCTCTGGTTTACTGTATTTAGATGCTGTTTAATTTCTTGTTTGTAATTTTCTCGGATTTTCTCATTTTGCATTTTCTCGATGTTCCACTGTCCTAATGCTTCGTTGGTCTTAGGTTTCTCTGAAGATATTCTCAATCTGATTTTTGCTCTTACTAGGTGATGGTCTGTATCTCCATCTGCTTCCCTGAGGCTTCTTACATCCAGCACATTACTTCCATGTCTAGCATCGATAATTACGTGGTGAATTTGGTTCCTCGTGGAGTGGTTATTAGAGACCCAAGTCTGGTTATGAATGTTTTTATGTTGGAACATACTAGACTTTACAAGTATATTCTTAGCCGATGCTAGCTCTACGAGTCTTTGTCCATTGTCGTTTGAGATATCGTGGAGGGTGTCTTGTCCTATTGTCGGTCTTAGGTTAGGTTTTTTTGCCAATTTTTGCGTTGAAGTCTCCATATATTATCTGCATGTCTTGTTTGGGGATTTTCTCAAGCATTCTTTCGTGTTGTTCATAGAAGTAATCTTTAATATCTTCGTCTTTATCTTTCGTCGGAGCATCAGCGGATATAATTAAGATATTGTACCACTTTCCTTTCAGTCTAATATATCAAAGTCTTCCAATAATGGCCGTGAAACTTATAATACTGTTCAGGTATTCTTCTCGTACTATGAAATCTTTGCCAAATTCATGTTTTCCTGTCTGGTTTCCACTGTAGAAAATGACCGCCTTGTCTATTTTTATGTTTCCCGTGTCTAGCCACCTTAGTTCTGGTATTGCCGTAATGTCCATTCCTACTTTTTCTAACTGTTTTATTGCATGTATAGATGCTCCCGTCCGGTACCAACTTAGAACATTCCATGTTCCAACATTCATCCACCTTATTGGCGACTGCACTGAAAAGATCTACTGAGCTTCAACTATACCACTCTCTTAGGTTTCTTAGCCAGGAAATTATTCGTCTTCCTATGAATCTTTTACCCTTGATTTTATCTTGCATTATGAGCATTAATATCTCATATTTCGCACCTCTAGAAATGTGGCCTAAATACACCAGGTTTCTTTCTGAATTTGTAACTCTTTGGGTCCATGATATTTTCAAAATCCTTGTATAGCACCACATCTCAAATGATTCCAACTTCTTTATATCATCCACTTTTAGTGTCCAGCTTTCCATTGCATACAACAAAGTTGAGACTAGGTAGCATCTTAAGGCTCTTATCCTCAGCTCCAGAGGAAGATCTCGATTAACAAACATTGTTTTCATTTTTATAAATGCTTGTCATAGATGGGAGATGGTTCTTGATAACTGGTCCTCATAAAACACCTAACTCTCACTTATGGCTCCACGTGTCACACCCCGGGCAACTGCATTGGTCTGCAGGCTAAACTAAGTGAGGGTACCAGATATGGCGAAAATTTCACCGAGTGATTGCCGGTATAAGCAGTCCCCCACTTACTGACCAACGGCTTCAGGCGGATGAGTTAGTAAGTGTTTATGGCACTCTTTTGTCCTGACTCTGAGAAATCGGTCTCGAAGGCGGATGAACCCTACAGAACGGTCAACGGCATAAGGATGCGAAAGGCAACGGGTAACCAATGCATTAAAGACTCATAGAGTACCCCTAGCAACAATCATCATGGCAGATATGCAAAGGAGAAGTACTCATCATGGACATCGGATAACAAGATCCGGCAGGGGAAGACAAATAGATAAATAAAAGGTTTCCTCGGGCGTAAACCTGCGAAACCTTTGTAATAAGAAAAAGACAACCATAAAAATTGCTACATGTAATGTAAGGAGCTTATTCTCTTCGGGAAAATTAGATAACGCCGTGTTAGAAATGGATCGTTTGGGTATAGACATATTAGGCATTATGGTGTATGGCAGTAAAGTCTGGTGGCATGAAGCGTATAACGCTTCATGCCACCAGACTTTACATTGAAAGTACTGGTTCCAATCTCCATCTGGTGGTTCCACAAACTGTTTATTATATGCAGGACAAAATATGTCTTTCTCTGACATTTGATTCCATTCCAATTTATTGAAAAATAATAAACTAAAAAGAAACACCTTTCTTTTCAACTTTTTGATTCAAACTTTTCACTACAGTGTTCTGATTTTCATTTTTACTTCAGTTGTCAGCTATTTGCCTTATAACAGCCTTCTTTTTGTTGGAATTTTTCTTTGAGCTTTTGCCTTTAATATCTTCAGAATGTGTTTAAAGGACCTACTGGTTAAAATTTCTGATTTTTGAAATCTTCTTTTTCGAACGTCAGAACATTCCATTTTTGGTAACAGCCTAATTTCGGATGGAGACCGAATGGCTGAAGTTGATGGCTGAAAGTTGTCAATAGAAAAGTTAGTTGATATTGCCGGAACTTGATTGACTTCTGGACCATCTTTATTAATCATTCATCATCATCATCTAGCCTTTATTTATCATGTCCACTGCTGGACATAGGCCTACCTTAAACTCCTCCATTATTTGACAACAAAGAGCACAGAATGGCAAAATTAATCATTATCAATGTTAAATCATAAACATCTATTATTTCAACTTGGTCCATAATCATTAAAACTGGTGTGTTCAAAAGATCAAATAACTGATCAGTTAACCGAACTACTGATTTGTTTTCATTAGTGATATCTAAGGAAATTTTCTTATTTAAAGTAACTTCCTCCCATACCTATATTAACAGATTTCATCTCCTTTTTGTTTTCACTGTTTGAGACAGATGCTGCTGCTTCCACCGTCAATATTTCTTGTTAAGGTTGCTTTTTGTGTATGGTCTATCACTTACTATAGAAGAAATGTAGTCTTCTTCAGAAAATATTAGTGGATTAAACAGAAAAATTCCGGTCGATTTAAAAGCGTTTACAGCCTTTTCAATGTTAGTTACTTTATAATAAGCTCTTGAAAACAAACCAGCTATGTCAGCCTGGTTAATATCTTTACCAGGATAACTGACGAACCAGCTGTCACAAAATTGACTATAAGTCAACTAATAGCGAGCCCCCAGACGCTACTACACTCTACACTAATCACTAATCAATGCATTACTGCTGACTGCAGCAGTACATAAGAGCAGAGTACATAAGCAAGCAAACAATCTGGTCCATGCGATAATTTCCAAGACATCTTTAAAACACTATCAATTATGTCAGAGAGCTTAATATTAAAAATTGGAATCTGATTAGTTTTAGAATTAGAATATGTAGTTGAGAAAAAATTACCAAATGAATTAACTACTTGATCATTATCACCTGCACAACTTATCACCATAGAACATAATACTACATGTCACAGTGAACTTTTTGGTTTGCTATTTATATATTTCCATAAATGTCAAGGATTAGATAGAATTCCATTCTCAATATTATTTAAATATTGACTATAAAAAAAAACATTGTTGGGATTCATTTCTTAAATGAGAAAATCTTTAGCAATCATCCTTTCTGCCAAATAATTTATACTGCTTATGTATTTTCTTTTTTAAATACCTATATTAATTATTGTCTTAATCTACGATTAAACCAAACCGGAAACGAACTGGTTTTAAACTTTGAACAAAACGAATAAGTACATAAAAAACCTGTAAATATATATCAGTGATTATCAGCATTATGTGTAATAGAAGTAATTCCCAATTCATACTAGCAAAGTAATCATTTAATTATATATAATTTGCATTTTTAAAATCATAATCAAATTCCTCGTAGTTCAGTTGATAATGCTTTTTAAAACTAGCCAATTCTACAACTATAGCCGAATGATGTATATTATTATCAAAAATATTGAATCAAGTGGAATAACTACATCAGCATTGTTTTAATTTATAAATAATTAGTCTAGAAAGACAATTTTAGGCGTTTTTTCTACAAAAGGACACGCTTCCATTGATTACCAATAATAATCCGATGTTTAGTGTCCTGTTAGTTCATTAATGCCTTTTAGCTTTCATTTTAATTTTTTTTAACAATGTAGTTATATATTTTTCCATGATATTATCATTATTTAATAAATACCCATCAAATTGTAGTATTTACCCACAAAAGTAGTAATAAATATCCACAAAAATAGTTGTGTCTATATTTCTTTTTATTATTATTATTTAATTATTAATTTTGGTAAATAAATGACACAAAAACATTGTGAGAAAAAAATATTTTAGCCCATACTGCTGTCCTCTAACGTTTAGAAACTTTTAACAAAACTCAGCTTACAGAAATCATTAATCGTAGTACTGTTAATAGTCGCTACTAGATGGCGCCAACAAAAAATAAGTGTGCCGCTTCTTCCATTGTTAATTTAAATAAGATTTATAGAATTTTCAAATAAAACTTCCTCAACAAAAATACTAATTTCTGCTACCTCTTGTTCATACAAGAAAGCATAAGATTAGAAACTAGTATAATAATTTTATTATACTTATTTAATTTAATTTTTTCTAATATAATTCAGCCATTTTAAAAAAATGAATTCTTGCGGTTTTGTACAGGTACCTAGTTATAAATGGCCTTGTTATTATGTGAAGTTGATGTATTTTTCTTAAAAAAAGAAGAGCTTATTAGAGTGTTGTACCTAAGCCAGTACAGCTCCAAAGAATACTAGAATTATTTTAACATACAAATTCCGTATCAGGTGAGATTCATACCTGCGACAGTCGAAGCATTAAATTAAAGTTTATTGCTCTGTCATCTACGTAGGTAACTAAATAGTTTATATAAATACCTTTTATATAATAGAACTTTTAACGTGAACGAATTTCGAAAGTATTTCTCATTCATAATCTAATGCCAAGATATAAAACGTTTGTTTTCTTACGATATGATTTTAATTTTAGTTTTGTATAAGCACATCTCATTTGTAATTTAATACATAAACAGAACCTGTTATTTCTTTTCCTGGATATGTAATTCTCCTAGAATCTTTTAATAACTGTTCGGGTCGTTATAAAATAATAAAGGTTAGCTTTGTTTTAAAATTTTAATTTCATTTTTTTGTATGAGCTCGTTTCCTTACGAGGGTAAACTATTAAAGGATGGTGCGCAATTCATTTTAATTTTAAAGATAATATAAACAGCTTGTATATGATTTTTGAAAGAACCACACCCAAACTCTTCCTACACGAGCAAAACGGCCTAGATTATTTGTGTACATAAGTAAATACTTTGTTTATGTTACATGTTTAACAGTAAATATTGGTAAATATCATAATGTTATATGTCATTGATAATGGTTTCATGATTTTATTCCCATTTCGGTTAGAAAAATAAATAATGTTGTCAAACAATGTTGTCTAGAAAAACGAAGATGTTTATTAGAGAAACATGTTAACAAACTAATTAGTTCACTTAAATAATGACAAGTTTTATATTCCTTAAGGCTGAATTTTTCTTTGAGAAACCTGCAAAAAAAATAATATTATTAGAACTGGTGTTTTCACAAATCTAGTCTTTATTTAATATTAGGAGAGAGAAGGAGCAGTACTTATAAATCTATACTATCTATCTATATAACTTCAATTATGTATGCATAACACTTAAAAAGTAGAGACTATCTACAGTACCATTCGATCCAAGTCTCTTTATTTGTCTTCGTTAACTTGGCAATGGTAGCAATGAAAATGGAAATGAGTCTCTCTGCTTTTACTATTATGATTAAATATAGGCGAGTCAGGTGACTGATAAGTAATATGTCTCTAAATACTACCGGAAATTACTAATGAGGAAGATAAAAATGGCTTAAAGCAGATGAAAAATGAAAAAGCTCCTGAAGGCGACGGAATAACAAAAGAGATGATAACAGCTGGAATTGAAACTACTTTGGAGGCATCAAATAGCACAAAACATAAAAGAGTGGAGAACTCATGAGAAAGCGTGTGTCCAGGAGTTGATGCAGAAGAAGATGTCTCTGAAATAAGCACGAAATAAAAATATGTTAATGTTTCTATGTCACTATCTTTCTCGAGACTTGAAGCATTTGAGATGTGGCTTTATAGAAGAATGCTGAGAATATCATGGACAGCAAGGATCACGAACAAGGAAGTTCTAGAAAAAATGAAGATTTAACCAGAGATTGTGTTTACGATCAAACGCATAAAATTGCAATATCTGAGCAACTATTGCAATAGCGAGTAAGGTCATGATTGCCAATATGATTTCCAACATCCGAAACGGATAGGAACCAGAAGAGGAAGAAGAAGAATCTTTCTCGAAATTTGGGTAACACCCTATAGGCCAGGACCGATAAGTTTTAAGACAAAAAAAATAGTTACATCATGAAACCCATTGGAAAAAGAAAATATATATAACAAGAGTAAAAGGAAAAATAAATTAAGAGTGATCTGGGGTCGGGAAAGTGAAAGGGGTGAGTACAGTGGAATTAATACTTACTGATGGTGTAAAAAATATACATTACTATGGAGAATATAAATTTGAGATATTGTTTTTGACGTGACAACGTCTTAAATTAGGTTGTGGCTCGGAGTCACTCATGAAAAAGTGTAACGCCCGCTCACGTCTGTTACGATGAGTCACCGAACGAGAGAGAGGCTCGCCGGACCGGCGAATGCCTTGCGTCTCTCTCCCACTCAAACATGATCGGTCCGCTGCGCGCGCAGCACTAGAGAATTAGGCGCGTTAAATCGGTGCGTACTTGTGTCTCTGTCTTTCTCGAGCGTTCTTGGCGTTGGAAAACCGAGAAAGCGTCATAATACAAGTTCACACGTGTGGTTAAAGTATCGTCAGCTGTGTCTGTAGTGAAAATGTGGAGTGCTTAGATTCGTCATTTACAACAACTACAACAATAAAGGTAAATAATTGTACACTAATATTTCATTATCGTAAACTATGATTGATTGATTAATTGTTAGATTGACACAAAAGTTGAGAAACTGAATTGTCACGTAAAATCTTCGCCCGTAAAACCGACTTTACAGGCAACCGATTTTTTTTGTAAAAAAATACATACCTTAGTACCTGAATCTTCTTTCCCTGTTCTTTATACTGCTGGATAAGCAGAGTGAAAATACACAACCAATTACCTGAAATATAAACAAAAATTAATACTAAATGGCATTAATATAATTATATAAAATAAAGAAATACAACTAATGTTTTATTGAAAAAAAAAAAAAAATAGTTTTGAGCCTTATTTTTTGCTTTCTATTTTTTTTCGGGAGATGATGCGGATTTTCGATTTTCATCCTTTTGTCACTTTCAGTCACTTGTTAAAATCTACTTTCCATCTATCAATTGCATCATCCTAATGAACCAATTTATCTCTAAAGTTAAGCCACATCTTCATATTTATCGTTTAAGCTTTTTTGTCATTTAATCTGGCTCCCAATTTGTCAATGAGTTTCATTAGTGCCCCACGTTGGGCGCCAATTAAACGTAATAACACCACGTAAAGGACAAAGAAGAAATAAATTCAGAAATCCGAATAAAATAAGAAAGAATGTTAAACAATTTTACGAAACGTAATTTGCATAACGAAAGTACATGTTTACTATATTCCAATATTTTTCAAAATTATCTAGAATGTTATATCCAGAAAAATTGAGCCTGATGTTATAATGAGGCTGTGTTGGCTTAACGAAGTCTCATCTTAAGAGGAAAGGTGCTCTTACCATTTCTATTCTTATTCTTATTTCTAGATCGGAGTCTAGGCCCAGTCTGTCTGTTATCTGTCTGTTATCCAGAAGCCTTAGTACTTTAATCTTGTTAATTAGTTTTTTTAACTGGGAAGAGAAAGGCCTGAACATTGACGGTAGAATATTAACAAATTTGAAATTTGCAGACGACATAGTTCTGTTCACGAGCAACCTCAAGGAGATATGTATAATGCTACATGAACTTCAGTTAGTGTGTGCCAGTTTGGGTCTCAAAATAAACATCTCCAAAACAAAATTCATGACAAACTTAGTACCTAGGAAAATATCAATATTGGAGTCAACGAAGTAGAGCTGGTGGAAACATACATATACCTTACACAAGAAATAACGATCACAAGAGACAACCAAACATGCGAACTACGAAGAAGAATAATCCTAGCATAAGCAGCCTATGGAAAACTCAAAGACATCTTTAAAAGCGATATACCAATTTCTTTAAAACGCAAAACATTTGACCAATGTGTAGTGCCTGTGATGACCTATGGTGCCGAAATTTTGACATTGACAGTTACCACTTCTAAAACGCTGCAAACAGCTCAGAAGAAAATGGAAAGATGCTGAGTATATCGCTTTGTGACTGAGTTAAAAATGAAGACACCATGAATGAAATGAAATCCTAATGAAATCACCGATCTTATATCGGATAAGAGTTTACTGGTTTATCTTTTATTTTTGGGCCTTTTTGCATGTTCTAGTGCTCAAGTATCAATAAACTCACTAAAGAGAGCGGGAGTAACGTTATCCACGCAAAATTACACAATATTAAAAATTTAATTTACCTCGAGGGCCGAAAGTGCCAAAAGCGTTATTCCAATAACGTTCATGGCTTTATTAAGGAAGTCGTAAAAAAGTGTCTTGCAGCCGCTCTTATATGGTGTTTTATTTGAATCCAAACATGAACTTGGCACAGAAGTTCCCCAGAATGATGGACCATCAGGACCACAGCATTCAAACTGAAACACAATATAAACAATGTATAAATACTAATAATATACTATGTAGTAACAATAATAATATAAAAATAGTTAGGGTATTATAGAATTAACTATAAAGATTATTGAGGTTGCTTAAAATAACGTATGGTCCTAAAGTTTTGGGAAAAATTTCACCTGGTCTGATTGAGAAGCAAAATGCATTTAACAAAGAAGGCCATGGAATTGAAATGTCATCAGTTATTGACATTTAATAAACAAAGCAGAATATTTTGGTTTGTGCTCTGCAAAATGTCTTATAAAATTGATATTCGTCGAGGTGTTTATAATATGGTTGGGCGAATGTCGAAACGAGATATTGTTAATATTTATCAAGATCAAAACATAAGCAAATCAACAATTTATCGCACAATCAGAGAATGTGAAGAAGGGATACCATGTGTTAACTTGCGTAAAAGTGGCCG
The DNA here is from genome assembly GCF_040954645.1 of Diabrotica undecimpunctata. Classification (NCBI taxonomy): domain Eukaryota; kingdom Metazoa; phylum Arthropoda; class Insecta; order Coleoptera; family Chrysomelidae; genus Diabrotica; species Diabrotica undecimpunctata. The sequence continues at coordinate 11,834,271 of NC_092811.1, read as the reverse complement.
ACCGCGTATTTTGAACTATATAAGAGAGGCAGACTGATTGAAGCAGCTAAGAACAAAATTGGATACAGGACCCTATCGAGTAACAATATTATCTACCGGAAAAGAAGGAAAGCTCCAAAATACACAAAGGATCAATTAGAGAGAATTCCGAGATGTTGCCGCGCGTTAAGGTGAGTGCATTTCGTCAACAAGTTGATCGTGATGGACGATGAAAAATATTTTACTTTGTCCAACTCTGAGATGAAGGGTAACGATGGGTTTTACACGAACGATTACGAAAATGTACCTGATAAAATAAAATTCAAAAGTAAGAAAAAATTTGAGGACAAAATTTTGGTATGGTGTGCAATTTCTGAGGCTGGCTTTATCTCAGAGCCCTATATTGGTGTTGTACGAGGCGAAGCCTTAAACGCAAATATTTATATTCAAAGATGTCTCTCTAAATTGCTTCAGTTTGTGAACACACATCATGCAAATGATCAAATAGTCTTTTGGTCAGATCTTGCTTCATGTCATTACGCGAGGATCACAAGGGACTGGTACGAAACTAACAACATTACCTTTGTACCGAAAGCAGACAATCCCCCCAACCTACCTCAGGCTCGTCCAATTGAAGAGTTCTGGGCAATATTAAGTCGGAAAGTCTATAATAACGGATGGGAAGCACAAAATCAGGAACAGTTAAGACGCCGCATATATACAAAAATTAGAGAAATTGACGCCGAGGTCGTCCAAAGGATGATGCAACGTGTCAGGGGAATTATTAGGCAAATCGAAAATAATGGTCTCTTGTCTGTCATTTGAATTTTGATTTATAATAAGGATAGTTAAGTTAAATTGTTGAATAATTTAATAAAAATATGAGATGATTGTCAAAGTTATATGCTTTTGAAATTTTTCCCAAAACTTTAGGACCATACGTTATTCGATGTTCTTAAAGTATTCGCTTTCTGTTAAACCAACCAGCCTGTATCCTGTGTGTAATTTTTCGATCTATTGTCCCATTTTTTGTTATGTAGGAGCCCAAGTATTAAAATTCTTCTACTCGGTCTCGTCTTTTCCCAAGAAAACTCGATGTCTACACCCATTCCTGTTTCTCTTAATATTATATAATTAAACGATATATTTCGTTTTCGATCTGTTAATCTTAAGCTTTTTTTCTTTAGTAACCAATCCCTTCAACTTCTCCAACATTTCTTTGTTCTCCTCTACTAACACGATATCATCAACAAAGAGCATTGACCAAGGAGCCCCCTCTCATACCTTCTGTCAGTATATCCATAGCAAGGTTAAACAGGTAGTGGTTATAAATTTTCTTATAGGAGAGTTTGTATCTGTGAAAAGATAATTTTCTTCTCCATAAGTATATTTTCGTACACCGTCATTATCATTAACCTGAATGCGTCCACTGCTGAACATAGGTCTCCCTCAGCTCTTTTCATCTGTCTTGTGGAGCTTACATCCAGCTATTGTTAACACGCTTCAGCTCTTCAATCCATCTAGTTGGTGGGCGTCCTCTGCTCCTCGGTATTGCTTCTTGTTTTGATCTCCACTCTAAAATACGACGTATATTTTCGTTTGGGATTCGGTCTCTCAGAGAGACACCCAAGATCTGGCGCTCCATAGCCCTCTGACTCACGAGGATCTTATTCACTATCTTTTTTGTAAGTGTTAATGTTTCCACTCCATAAGTGAGTACAGGTAACACACATTGGTCAAAGATTTTCCTTTTGAGGCATATGGGTAGATCCGATTTAAATATATAGCTTCATTTACCAAACGCTGCCCAGGCTAATCCTATGCGACGTGGGAGCTCACATGTCTGGTATTCTTTGCCCAACCGAATTTCATGTCCTAAGTACGTATACGATGTATAGCAACATAAACATCAACAGCAATATTTCGATTTAGCACCAGATTATAGTTTATTTTTATGAACTAGAGAGTAATTAGCATAATTTTAACTGGTAGCTCCGACCACTCCATGGGCGTGCTCAAGATTAATTGAAAAATTACTTTGAATAATTATAAAAAATAAATGAATTATTTCAGTGTTATAAAGTGTTATGTGTATGTAAACAAAAGTGACCTCTTTTATCACACACTATATTAGAACTGACTGGCCTACATTAAAAAGGGTTTTAAAAAATTCACATTTTTTTTAATTTTTAAAAATTACAAAAGAGAAAAAGAGTTTTTAAAACCGTCTAAGGTATGTTAAATAGATGAATAAAAATATTAATATAAAACTTACAGCTACTTGTTACAAATCCAAATCAGATTCAGAAGATGAACTTTCAGAACCAAGATTTATAATAACTGGCTCGATCATTTTATCAGTAATATTGTCCAGCTTCCACATTTTTTCCTCTTCTTTAATAGTGTGATTTACTGCCTTTTCCCAGTTTTCAGGTTTTACATTATTTACGGCCTCCAAAAACAACTGTTTAACATCATGAATTTTAAAAGTGGTATTTTTTCTTGAAACTTCACTCTTTATCTGTGCCCATACCAGTTCAATCGGGTTTAATTCACAATGATATGGTGGGGATCTAAGTACTGTCATTCCACGATTTTTGGCAATTTCATCAATTTCGTATTTTTTAAATTTTTCTTTATGAAGGGCACACAACGAATAAAGTTCCTTTCTTATAGATCCGGGATGGTACGTAATATTTTTTGAACTCAGCCAATTCTGCATCTCTTTTTTTAACCACTTGGTTGTGGGCAGTCCTTCTATAAGTCTGGAGTGATAACTTGCATTATCCATTACTATTACACAGTTCTTAGGAAGAAGATCTATCATTTGTTCGAACCATTCTTGAAAGACATCAGCGTTCATGTCTTCATGGTAGTCACCGGTACGAGTTGATTCAAAAGTTAATAAACCACCTTCAACAAAACCGTCTGAACTGCCAATGTGTACTATTATCAGCCTGCGTCCCTTTCTTGATGGTGGGTTTAAACCAGTAGATAAGTTATTTACAAAAGCGTGCCTTTGACTTGTAACAGTTTCATCCTGCCTAAATTTATTTGGTGTATGACCCTCGTTGATCCATGTTTCATCAAGATAAAATATTTTTCTTTTTTGGTTTCTCATTTCCTTTATGGTTCTTAGAAAATGTCTTCTCCATATGACAATATCGCTTCTTTCTAATAAAATAGGCTTTCTGGGATTCTTTTTCTAGCGGAAGCCTATTTCTTTTAAAAGTTTCCATAACGTACTTCGACTCATTTCTGGGTAATCCTTATCATCTCGAACTGAGACAAGAACTTTATCCAATTTTGGAAATTCTTGTCTAAAGAAGAATTCATGCACTTTCCGTCGAAGTCCTTCTTTAAAATGATATTCTATTTGAAATTTTGGTTTCCCTGGAGCATTACGTGGCATTTGAAAACTACCACATTTCTCTTCTTTAATAACTCTGTAAATCGTAGATTTCCCAACACCAAGTGTACTGCTAACTAACTCAACGGTCTCATCAACACTTTCACATAAACGTTTGTCTGTAAATGATTTAAAACAATTAAATATTAATGTTTTTTCATTAACTGTTAGAGGACCAATTTTTCGGCGTTTACACGGCACTTCCAAATTTTCCATAGCACTAGTATACACAATAAACTGCACCTTGCAACTGAAGTACCTACTTTTAGTGAACTGTTAAGAATTTTGAATACTCCACTTGGACCTTCCTACAAAATGGAAAAACCCACTATCACATTTTCTGTGGAATAAGTTTAGAAGGTAATTATCTAGTCAATTACTGTCGTAGATTCCTGGAATTAAAGAATTAAATGTTTGATTGTTGAAACCCTTACTTCGTGGAATGCACTCATTTCAGATAAAATAAAACGTTTTATTTTATCTAAAGAATTAAACTTTATTTTGCAAATAGGTAGGTACTTATTAAACTTTTATTGGTTATATATAACCAATAAAATAAACATCTTACATTTCTTGCAAATTCATTAGTACCTGTTAACCTCCATCACTCCGACACTGGCAACCTTATTTAGGGATTAGTAACCCTCACAACTATTGTATTCTATTCTGCTCCAACCTTTATACCTGGTGGTCATACTCAATTTAAAATTGTTTTCCTATATACTTCTGTAAACTTGTTGACAAATATATGTTTTTCATTGAGTCACCCGTATCAACAGTTTAGGGATTTGCATACATAATTTATTGTTTTATTACTCTCTCATACATAAAAATACACTATAGTCATTATTTGCTTCTTGTTCATATTAATTTTTAGTCCGACCTCCAAAGAAGCGTGATATAATTTTTCAAACATTATTATTGCATCATCTATACGATCGACTATAAGGACGATCTCATCTACAAATCTCAAATGACTGAGTTTCTCTCCATTTATGTTGATACCATGCTCGTTCAGATGTGCCTTCTTACAAGTATGCTCTAAAAGCTTCGTGAATAGCTTTGGAGAGACGGTGTCTCCTTGATGTACTCCTCGCTGTATACAGAATTTATTTGTTTCTCGTTCAGATAGTCTTATGGTAACTGTGACATTTTGGTAGATATATTTGATTATTTGTTAGTGTAGTTCTGTCAATGCTTTTAATATTTTCTGATGGTTTATGGTATCGAATTCTTTCTGGTAATCGACAAATCTCAGTGCCGATGGTTTGTTGTATTTTGCAGACTTCTCTTTCAGGTTCTTTATCACTAGTAAGTGGTCGTTAGTGCTGTATCCCGATCTAAATTCAGCTGGTTCTCTAGGCTGATAGAAGTCTAATTTAGGGCCCAGTCTTTTTTTGATTATTTTTGTGAAAATTTTGTGTGTGTGTGTGCATGGGCGCCCATATATCAAAATCTAGGGGGGGACAAGTCAACTCAAATTTTTAATTTGATCCATACAACTTAATAAAAACTAAAATAGCCGATTGCAAAAATGCAAAAATATAAACATGATTTACAAACAGTAAAGAAATACCAGAAAAGTAAAAGTAATCTTAAACAAAAAATTATTAACAACATATTTTATGGTATGACTTTATACATACAAATTTTATTATACAAAATTTTTTATGTAGGAATAAAAAAAATCAATTTTAAGCAAGGATGTTAAAAAATAGTAATAAAAAAAGCAGGTACTCTGAGATACTAAATGCAACACAAGCAATAGTGTAGTTTAAATAATATGTAAGTAACATAATATCTGAATTGAAAAATTTCTTTTACTAGGAAATTAAAACAAATATTCAAAACTGTACTACGTTGAAAGGGTTAGGGTAGGGTGTACACGCTTCTACTACCATGCTTAGCCGAAATTGCATAAATAGTCAAATGTGTGCAATCTTCAAATACTTCGCTGGGTGCCAACTTATTTATATTTGACATTAAAAATTGGTACTATGTTGTAAACAATTGAAGAAATTTAATTAAAAATTTATTTGTTATAATTTATTATAAAAAAATTAAGATTTTTTTTCAGTTAGTATTGTATGTATTATAATTTATTGAAACGAATAATTTCCCAATAGAATCTAAAATGGTAAAATGTTAAACCCAACAAAACGTAAAAAGTAAACTTGATATTGAAGGCTACTGCTCTGTATCTTGTGAAAATAAAAACTGAAGGTTTCTGGGCTTTTGTCCAAACTCATCTATTACTTTTTTAATAAAATTATTTCGATTGTTTTCTATTTTATTTCTATGAACGCTCATCATACATAATCCATCTAATTTTTGTTCACTTATAGTGGATCTAATCCAGGTTTTAACCCTTCGAAGAGTTGAAAATGATCTTTCAATCGTGCATGTAGTGGGAGGAAGGCACAGAGAAATTTCTATAGCTTGGGCTATAGCTGGGTAAAATAAGCAATGGTCTAGTAGCTCTAACATTGAAATATCTTCTACATCTAAATTGGTTTGATTTTTCCAATAATAGAGCCACAATGATGCCTGTTCTTTTAGATTAGTAATTTTGTATAAATTATTTATGATTTCTATTATTTTGGCAAGGTCTTCTTCAGTTAATTTTATTATGTTTTTGGGATGCAAGTTATACAATAACATACCAGGATTATTGTCTTCTGAAAATCTGACACCAAGAGAACTAATTAAAGAATCTAGGTACGGAATAAATAATGACACTCTAAAAAGGTCTTCAGCGGAATTAACCGCATGGTTTGACCGTTGTGTTTGCTTTCTAGGAGCGATTCGTGGTTTTTCAAGGGTAATACTTAGAGATTCGGCATCATTTGTACTCTATTCAAAAATTGTTTTAAAAGTTGTTTCCGCTTCTTGTCTGTGCTTTGTTATCATATCAAGAAATAACTGTATATGATTTTTAACTGCCAGCATATCTATTGATTTAGTTTGTAAAATGTTTACTATGGGTTCTAAGAATATTTGGAAATCAAATTTAGGGAAATTATAAAAGTGGAATCAGATGTGGCACATGAAAGCTGCTGTGCTCTTGATCTTGTTGAGCAATTAAATTTGTTATCTGCTATTATTGTTTCTAAAACATTTTTGATTTCAATAAAATTTACTAGGCCACTATACCAAATATTTAAGTCAAACAAGTAAAAACGTGTAGAATTTAAGCGGATATTTTTTTGTGAGAGTAAATTTTGCATTTGACATGGGACGAAATAAAGTTTAAAATTGTTGGTACAGGTACACTTTCTACCAATTAAGGCTTGATACCTACGACCTCTCAAAATCCCTCTTTGCATTGTACAATATTATTATGGTAGGTAGCTACATTCGAGGCATTGTTAAGGAAGTGCCTACCGCATTTCTCGGTATTTCGCTAGATTAGTTTCCGGTTGTTTGCTGTTTTGAGGTATTGTTGCAAGTTTCTCGCCACAATATGCGTAAATAATGTATTTTTTTAAATATACTTACATACAAACTGATTTTTTAAATAATATTACTAATAATAGAGGGGGGCAACTGCCCCCTCTTGCCCCCCCCCTATGGGCGCCCATGTGTGTGTGTCAAAGCAAACTGATGGGACGGTAGTTTTTTAGATCTGTTATGTCTCCTTGCTTGTGTTATAAAATAATGACTGCATTGTTTCATTGAAAATAATATTTTTCTTGGTAGATGCATTCGGTGAAAAGCTTGGACAAAGCCTGGATAATTTTATTTTCACCTAGTTTGATAGCTTCGATCACTACTCCGTCATCGCCAGGGGATTTATTATTTTTCATTTCTAAAAGTGCCGTTTTGATTTGGTATGGAGTTATTTCTGGCATTTATTTTTGATCCATGGTTTGTGATTTTGGTAAAGGGATTTATATCACCATACCCAAAGTTGAATTCGCTCTTTTTCTGATAAGTTTACCACTATACTTTACTTACTCACAAATGAGGAGGTCCTCAGAAGAATGAATAAGAACCGAGAGGTACTGACCACCATCAAATCTCGGAAGTTACAGTTCTTCGGACATATTATGCGAAATGAATCCAGATATGCTCTCCTTCAAGCCATCCTGCAAGGAACAATATTTGGAAAACAAGGTTCAGGAAGAAGAAGAACATCTTGGTTAAAGAACCTCAGAATCTGGTTTAATATAAATCTGTGCGCACTGCTGCAGATAAGATAAAGATTGCCATGATGATCGCCAACATTCGTAACGGATAGGCACATCAAGTAGAAGAAGAAGATCACTTATTTCCACTTCTCACCGAATTATTGTCGGTATAAATAATTCTGCACTTACTGGCCAACGCGAAATCGATCTTAAAGGTGGGAGAATCAAGAAATGGTCAAATGGTCAGCATCAGGATGTAGAAGGCTAGGAGAGACCACTACGTCAAAGATCTTTGTGGATATCTCTAGTACAGCTTTCTGGACCAGAAATGGTCAGGGTCAAACATATTTAAGAGTAATGGATACATTGTTAACCACATGAAAAGACAGAAGGAGCCAGACGTAACGGAGTCGCAATCAGTGTCAAAGAAGGTATTCGTAACTGTACTCGAAATTTTGTTTCTCTCAATGAATGCAGCATGATGATACAGCTACAAAAATAAATTACGGAATATTATTATAATACAAGTCTAGTACCAACAGCTGACAAACCAGATGAAGAAATTGAGCAACTCTACAGACAAATTAAAGAAATTTTCCGGACCACAAAAAACATAAAGATACTATTATTACGGCAGACTTCAACTCAAAAATTGGTGTCGAAGTCATACAAGATATAAACGGAAAGTATGGACTTGAAGAAAGGAACGACATGTCAATGATGAAGGTTTCGGTGCTATGGATTATTAGCAGATGAATTATTATATGGAAGCAACTCACGGCTAATTTGGGAACGGTACTCAAAGAAGATAATGTGTTGTATAATAACACTTTTTTATGTTGTATAATAACACTTTTTTTTACATTATACTTTGAATAAATTTCTTCCAATTATTTAACTAATTATTTATTGTTATATGTTGCAGTGTGACACTATGATTAATCACCCAACCTGTATTGCTATTTAAAAAACAAAATATGCTGGTAATAAACGAAACAGTGACGTTATTTTTATGGCTTTTTTACAACACTCTATCTCTAAACACTTGGTGAAAATAGCATAACCTCAGAAATCTTTAGAAAAGACGTAGGAAGCAAAAAACATATGGAAAATAATAATTATTACTTACTTCTGTTTGAATTAGATCTGTTAATTCGTGTTTATTCGTTTCCTTGGACTTAGCAAACAATTTATCCATTTGATTGTTCACTTTGGTTTGGAAAGTATCTTTGTCCTTTACCTCTATAAAAGCAAATACTCCAATGGCGATTTGAAGTAAAAATATTACCAACAAGATAACTCCGTACTAAAAAAAAGGTACGTGTTAAAATATAATCGATAAAATTATCACTAAAATAATGTAAGTGGAACCAGATTCGTTTAAAACTCCGTCTGTAGTAGAACTTAATAGCCCAGTCTGGTTAAAAAAAAGCTGGAAAAATGTTTCGCAGATATCTGAAGCTTTTAAGACATAGGTGGGGGATACTAGATGATGAATAGATGAAAAGATACTCCTAGTTTTACCTTGCGTTTTTTTTAAGCAATAATTTATGGTCACAATTTGATTTTTTGTCTATAAATTTTTTCCCTTATATTTTAAATAAACAATATTTATGTCAAGAATATCTTTATTTTCCCGTTTTTTTAATTAAAATTGATAAATAATTTACAGAGATATTTGCAAAAAAGCAGTTTTTTTGCACTAATTTATAAATTTTATTAATTTTTTTATTAACAAAATAAAATGGTATTAATACATTTAAACATCAAGGAATTACCATCTTTTAGATTTGTGCGAAATTTCCCCCCGATCAGTCAAATATTTTATTAGATATTTAATTTGTTTATCCCTAAGGCTAATTATTTAAACTATTGAGCTTGCCCTATGCATGATGCTAGACATATTCAGCAAATTTCATAGGATTCTTTAAGACTTAGACTATCTCCGAAGTTAAACGCATATTGAGTTTTCATCGAAATTATTTACAAAATAAACGTTTGAAAAAGGGGTATGTTTTTTACTTATAAACAATTGTAATAACTTCTATATTTTTTAAGCTACAGACTTGTACGTACAACCATTGAATAGCTGGTAAAAAAGCTCACATTAAAAAATAAAAAACCTTCTATGTCCAATAGGAACGAAGTTAGTGACTATTTTTAAAAAAATCATATCTCTATTGGTTCTAAACATTAAGAAGTAAAATTTGCACAAATTTTGAATGAAAATCTAAACTTTATACTGAAACTTATAGCTATAAAATTTATCTAATTTTTCGAAACGACGGTACTTTCGAAAGATCGACATAGGAAAGTGGAGAGGATATCTGTTTCAGCTCCGTTTTTTTTTTCGGCATCGGAACTTCAAATTGCAACACGTAGGAAAAATTTACATTATCTCGGCTTCCTTTGCAGCTGCAAGCCTCTTTTTTTTCTGGGTTAGCTCGTCGAAATATGAATAACTACATAGTTTTCACTGGCCGGAAAATATGAGAAAACTCGGAAAAATTGAGTCCATTTGAAATTCACCCTAAATAATTACTTTTTTTTAATTTGCTCGAATAGTCTGTCGCAGTATTAATAATGATAACATAATTTTCACCTCCCATAAATCTCGGAAAATCCCGGAAAATCAACATATGTTTTTTCATTTTATATCAATGATGTAATAATACTTATATATTTTATAAATTAAATTTCAGGTAATTTTTTACACATTATATTATTATATTCCTTATATTAATTATAATTGTTTGTATTTTTATAATTAACAATATTGATTTTTATTCTATTTTTCTTACAAATATGATATACAATATTAATCTAATCTGCCTTACTGCTTTGATAAAATAAGTCGATTTTTTCATCACTTGCCTTATTAAATTTTGCAATGTTTATTGAACTTTACTTTTTTTTATTTTCTTTACATACATTGGTTTAAAATTTGGTTCATTTATTCGACTTCACTGTCAGGTCTGAACCTTTTTGTTGCAGGTTGTTTGTCTTCACTTATTAAGTCAGTCTTTCCATACATTAACATAATAATGGACGATCTTAATGCCAAGGTGGGTCAAGGTAAGGTAGGAGAACAAGTAGGAAAATATGGGCTTGGAAACAGAAATGACAGAGGAGATCGATTGATTTAATTTTGCCAAAGTGAAGACTTCGTAATAACAAATACCTTTTTCAAATTACCTCCTCGACGGTTATATACATGGACATCTCCACAACATACCAAAGAAAAAATAGTGAGAAATCAAATAGACTACATTATGATAGCAAGGAGGTATCATAATGCTGTTAAATGTACTAAGACGCACCCAGAAGCTGATATAGGCTCAGATCATAACCCGGTAGTTACTGTGATAGAGGCGAGACCAAAAAAGATTAGAAGACCACACAGAAAGGCACTAGATTTAAATAAACTTAGAAACAAAAATATACGACAAGAAACAGGAGAAGAAATAAATGAAAACCTCCGTTCAGTGCAGCAACAAATTAACGATACAAACAACGTTAACCAAAAATTAAAGTACATAAATACAGCTATACAAACCACAGGAAATAAACATCTTAGAAAAACAACAACAAAGAATAGGGAGTGGATGACACAAGATATACTAGACGTATGGAACAAAGAAGAAAGATAAAGAATTACCCAGACAAATACAAAGAAATAAATAAACACATAAAAAAGAGAATAAAAGAAGCCAAAGAGGAGTGGATTAAAGAACAATGTGAAGAAATGGAAATGAGAAAAAGTACGATGCGTTCAATATGCACAAAAAAGTAAAAGAGATAACAGGAAGCATAAAGAAATGCTAAATAGGTAAACTTAAAGACAAAGATGGAAATCTTATTGTAGATCTAGAGAATAAAATAAAAAGATGGACAGAATACCTGAATGAATTATTTGAAGACAATAGAAACAACTCAGATAATAAATCCAACTGGACCAGACATATTGAAAGAAGAAGTAGAATACGCAATAAAAAACGCTAAAAATGGAAAAGCAAATGGACCTGATGAAATTTCTACAGAACTGTTGAAGCTTTTGAATGATAAATCCGTAACCATAATATTAAATTTTGCAGCGAGGAGCTAAAACAGTTTTCCCTCCACTTTCCTATGTCAATCTTTCGAAAGTAACTCCGTTTCAAAAGGTTTTAAGTTTCGAAAAATTGGATGAATTTTATAGCTATAAAATTCAATATAAAGTTTAGATTTTCATTCAAAATTTGTGCAAATTTTACTTCTTAATGTTTATAAACAATGGAGATTTAATTAACAAAAAAATTGTCACTAACATTGTTCCTATTGTTCATAGAAGGTTTATTTTTGTTGTTAAATGTGAGTTTTTTACCAGCTATCTAATGGTTGTACGTAAAAGTCTGTAGCTTGAAAAATGTAGAAGTTATTACAATTGTTTATAATTAAAAAACATACCCCTTTTTCAAACGTTTATTTTGTAAATAATTTCGATGAAAACTCAATATTAATTTAACTTCTGAGATAGTACAAGTCTTAAAGAATCCTACGAAATTTGTTAAATGTGTCTAGAATCATTCATAGGGCAAGTTCAATGGTTTAAATAATTAGTCCCAGAGATAAACAAATTGAATAACTTTTAAACTATTCAACCGATCGGGGAAAAATTTCGCACAAATTTAAAGGACGGTAATTCCTCAATGTTCAAATTTATTAATAACATTTTATTTTGTTAATAAAAAAATTAATTAAATTGATAAATTAGTGCAAAAAAACTGCTTTTTTGCAAATATCTCCGTAAATTATTAATCAATTTTAATTGAAAAAACGGGAAAATAAAGATATTCTTAATACAAAAAAATGATATAAATATTGTTTATTTGAATTATAAGGGAAAAAACTTATAGATAAAAAATCAAATTCTGACCATAAATTATTGTTTAAAAAAAAACGCAAGGTAAAACTAGGAGTATCTTTTTATCTATTCGTCATCTAGTAACCCCCACCTATGTCTTAAAAGCTTCAGATATCTGCGAAACATTTTGCCGTGAAATCGATGATTTTTGTATAACCAGACTGGGCTATAATGGTAATGTATGATTGTTACTGGCCCCCTTTGAAATCTATACTATACAATCTACCACAGACATATTTTTGATAAACTATTTGACTTTTGTGTAAAAGATTTTATTATATCGATTAAAATATACTTACCGTTGTAAGCAAACATGGGCTTTCTCTGATGGCTCCACAGCATCCAAAGAATGCGATGACGAATATTATTGATCCTACTACAATGGTCAGTATAGGAGCCACGCCTATGGCGCTATAGTCATCTGGTATTGCTTCAGTAAAATCATTTATGTTTAGTTTGTATAATACTCCTACGACGATTAGAGCAAGACCACCGAGCTGAAACAAAAAGTAATACGTTATTGTTATACATTTACTAAAATGAGGTAAGCAATTACAATAGCAACCCTGTTTCTGTCTAGTTTTTCTCACTAATTACATATTATTCGAAACCTAACCTGTTCATTTTCTAATGTTACGAAACATGAGAGCTTTTTTCTACTATTTTTCAATTTTCATTGCTCTGACCTTTTATTGACGTGACAACGTCTTAAATTAGGTTGTGGCTCGGAGTCATTCATGAAAAAGTGTAACGCCCGCTCACGTCTGTTACAGTGAGTCACCGAACGAGAGAGGGGCCCGCCGGACCGGCGAATGCCTTGCGTCTCTCTCCCACTCAAACATGATCGGTCCGCTGCGCGCGCAGCACTAGAGAATTAGGCGCGTTGAATCGGTGCGTGCTTCCGTGCTTGTGTCTCTGTCAGTGTTGTTCCGTCTACCGATTTTTCGGTAGATCTACCGAATTTGATTCCTATCTACCGATCTACCGAACTGCCCCTTGAATCTACCTAATTTTAAAACAAATATCACAATGACTTAAAAATAAATTCCATCAAAAAACTTTTCAGTGTAACCTAATACTTGGTATTTTTAATACGTTTGTATTAAAATTCATTTGATACTTCCCTATGGTGTTTAAAAATATATTTGCAAAGATGCAAAGAAAGCGAAATACCCCGAGATTCAAGTTCGTAATTTTATACCTAATAATAACATATTGTATAAACATCATTCCGTAATCATAATCATTCACACACGTCTCTTCAATTCTCAAAGAATCTCAAGTATCAAGTGATAAATTATTAGCTAAATGACGGTGTGTGTGCTGTCGGTTTTCTTTGACTGCCGACTTAATCCATTAGCAGATAATGGTTGTTACATCTATTTGAACCAGAACGTTTTAACTTTCTGTAAATATTATGACCTATAACTATTTCTCAAAATATTATTAAACCTTATTTGTATCATAATAGCTGATGTGAGCATTTGGTCCCAATAATTTGATTCTTTATTTATTAAACAAAATTCAATGAATTATGGATATTTCTAATAATTAGTTCAGCATAATTATTTAAGGTCTTTAACTTTTGAACCATTAAGTCGCCACCATAATGGGAAACTTTTCTATTTTTAGTTTTATGGAAAAAAGTTATTCTTTCTAAAAAGTTCTGAATGATCTAAAACTTAGAATACAATCATCAGATATTAAATTTTTTTAGTAATATAGGCAGTTTATCAAAAAATATGAATTTTATGTTCATATTTTTTGACAAACCTCGTGTATATGGCTCAAAAAATTTAATTGATGATTGATTTTAGGTTTTAGGTCATAAAACTAAAAAAAAATTCCATTATGGTGTTCACTTAATTGGACGCACTGTATTATAATATATATATATATATATATATATATATATATATATATATATATATGTATATATATATATATATATATATATATATATATATATATATATATATATATATATATATAATTTACGTCATTGCATATGATCTACCGAAATCTACCGAATTTTGCCGAAGACATCTCCCGATATTGGATAAGCTCCACGGAACATCACTGGTCTCTGTCTTTCTCGAGCGTTCTTGGCGTTCAAGACACATTACAGCCGAAACACTTCCTTTCATTTCATATTTCTCCTATCATCGTCCTATCCTCAACAAAATCACTCAAATAGAAATTAGTTAAGTTTAAGTTTACATATACAATGTTTTAGTAAACAAAATATATTTCTATAGTTAAAATTTGTGCAATTCGAATTTTCATTCAATTCCTTGTTCCTATTGTGCAATTTAATAATATTCATATCAATAAATATTCTACCGAGAAAAAGACGTTGTCACGTAAAATCTTCGCCCGTAAAACCGACTTTACAGGCAACCGATTTTTTTTTTAACTGAGGAATCTTCTACGTTGGATTACGCAATGGATGATCCAGTTATTAATTTAATTAACTGATACAGAAGTAAAACACTTCACATTTGTATTTAGGTATAAAACATATTAAAACTTTTAAAAAAGTGTCGTCAAAATTTATACAGTAGCAAAACGTGACGTTTTAGATCTATAGTCGGTTCGCTATATTTACGCGGGTTTCGGATTAACAAAATTATGCTAATGACTCATTGATAACCAGTTGCAGTAAACGACTTCCCAGAAAATTAGGTAAAAACTGCATTAATGGTCATATTTTAAAATACATTAAAATAACATTAGGGTAGGTATAAATTTGTTACAATATTGCAGTTGAATTGATTCTTTGCCAGTGTTGACATTGTATGTTTGGTGGAAATATTTAAAAATGCCTAGACGTGTGTTAGATGTAGATAGTCTAATTTGTAGTGTACATAAGTATTTTACGGATGAAAAAGAAAATGGCGGTCCTTTAAAATCGGTAATGTCTGTTCAACAACGCGTATGTGATGCTCTAGGAATTAGTGAAACCAAACTAAGAGGAGTATTACAAAATCGCAATAATGAACGGCCGAAAGAAGAGAAAAACTCGCCTATCATTGAAAACGAAAGATATTCCAGATGGAAAAAAATTTGAAATTCGTGATACCATTTATCGAATGCGAGCCAACAAGGAACATGTGACCTTAAATACAATTCTCTCGGAATTAAAAGATAGAAAATTTGACGAAATTGGCAGAACAAGTCTATGGCAAGTGATACATAATTTGGGTTTCAAATTTCAAAAGGAGGATAACAGAAAAGCCCTTTGGGAAAGAAGTTCTGTTGTGCATAAAAGAATTAACTTTCTAAGAAAATATTCTAAATTTAAAAAAGAAAGGGCAAATTTTATATATTTAGACGAAACATGGATATTTTCTAGGGGTGCAACCAAGAGAATATGGCAAGATGATAACGTAAAGTCTATCAAACATACTGATGGAGAAGGGAAGCGACACATAATTTTACATGCAGGAGGGAAATCGGGTTTTATAGAAGGTGCTGATTTAATATTTTCATCTAAATCAAAATCAAGTGACTATCACGATAATATGAACACAGAAATGTTTGTAAAATGGTAACATGAAAAACTTCTCCCAGGTTTAAGTGAGCCCAGCGTAATTATTTTAGACAATGCACCTTACCATTCTGAAGTATTAAACAAAAGTCCAACGAATTCTTGGACTGTTAATAAAATTAAAGAATGGTTGACAAAGGAACATATACCATTTACACAACATATTTTAAAATCAGAATTATTACGCTTGGCAAATATCCACGCAAAACCAAAAACCTTTGTTGTGGATCAGATTATTGAAAGTTACGGTCATCAAGTTTTACGTCTGCCACCGTATCATTGCCAGTTTAATCCCATCGAATATATATGGGGAATAGCAAAACAATATTATGACAACCATATTGGGCCTAACGGTTATAGCGACGACGCAGTTCGGGAAACTTGGCGAAAGGCACTTTCAATTGTAACTCCAGAAGTGTGGTGCAACTGTATATTCAAGTGCGAGAAACTAATAGAAGATTGGTGGACTCGAGAAAATAAAATAAACAAAATAAGTCCAATCATAATAACAATTAATGGTGATGACAGTGATGATGATGACGATTATGATATTCTTGATGATAATGACTGATTTTCATTTTTGTTGGCAAGTTAAATTTTTTTATTTTTTATTAGAAAGTCTCTCCATGGAACAAATATACATAGACCATATTTTCTGTGTGAAGTGTAATATAAAATTATTATTAGGTTTATATTAGCCACATTAGACTCCATTAATGAAGTAATTCTCCTTATTATACTGTCAATTATATAAAAGATTTTCCATTATTATTTAATTAAAGAAAGTTATGGATTATTTTTCATTTCATTTGACCAGTTGATATTTCCCCAAAGAGCAGGTAATTAAAACTGGGTACTTACAATAAAATTTTTAATCCGAAACCCGCGTAAATATAGCGAACCGACTATAGATCAGATCATCTTCAGTGTCTTCTTTGATGAAATTCTGTCCAATTTGCGCCTTTAAGTTCCATTTAAGTTGTTCCGAGGTAGTTGATTGTAGTTTATTGCTTACTATGATAGGGTAGTGATCACTATCATATAGATCTGGTAACACATCCTACGTACGAGTATGTGTAATTAATGGTTCGCAAATACATAGATCTATACTAGAACCTTCACATGTTTTTATGTCAAAGCGCGTATGTTGTCCGTCGTTAAGGATATTTAAGTTGACTTCTTCTATTATTTTTTTCATTTTTCGACCTAGAAATGTTAGTTTTGCTGAACCCCATAACGGATTTTGTGCATTGAAATCTCCAATTATTATCCGTGGAGCAGGTAGTTGATTTAATAGGCTTGAAATAATAGTCAGTGATATTAAAGTTGTAAAGACACTTAAGTTAATGGACATTATACGATTACGATGTATAAACAATAAATTGAACTAAATAAGTTAACAATTTGTTCAAACTAAACTCATCTTATCATTTAAATAAACCGCTCTATTATTAGAGTTGGTATTTCACCTTGCTGTTCTGTCATAATTAATGACCTCAAGGTTCTACTGTCTTTTGCGTTGGTGGCGTGGTTGTCTTAATAAAACACCATTTTACCGGCAGCATTCAAGAAGCCAGGAGTGGTAATTTCATTATACATTAAATTATTCAATTTCAATATTAATTAATATAATAATGCTACCTAAAGTTAAAATCAAATCATAACTATTGCTGTATTGTTGGAAGTGCATCTAGGATTTTCTTAGTTCTTCATTCTCTTTTTCAATGTTTTTTACTTATACATTTTTTATATAAAAAACAAAACCACATGTTCTTTTTGCTGTGCTTAGCTTGAACAAATTGTTAACTTATTTAGTTCAATTTATTGTTTATACATCGTAATCGTATAATGTCCATTTACTTAAGTGTCTTTACAACTTTAATATCACTGACTGCTACATATCTTTTTAAGGTAACCCATGTAACAACTTTTCCATGCTTGTGCGGTTTTTTCATATTGTTCTTTTTAGATGAACTGATGATGCTTTCTGATTAAGAAAGCGAAACGTCTTCAATAAATAGATGAAGTAGCCATCAACTTTGTCTTTTTTCTCCACCTTTTGACCGAAAAACCCACCACTCTTCTGAGTGATCCTTAATTTATATATACATATATATATATATATATATATATATATATATATATATATATATGTATATATATATATATATATGTATATGTCAACTAGATCAACTTTATCATTTATCATTGATATCAACTTTATCAACGTGTTTCGAGATGGCGCATAAATACCTTCGTTTTAAAGACTATTATATAATTTTTGACGTAAAATAAACTAAATATAATAAAAATTCAAATCATAAAAACCAAATTTACTTTAGGCAAAATAAATTTTCAAGAAAATCTTATTCAAATATGATATAAAATTATACTACGGTCTAGAATACTCACGGCAAAAGTAAAATTAGCACCAGATACGAAAAACTTTATGCAATTCTCTGAAAAAGCCATGATGACACCTTAAATTAAATATTTGACACAGAACACTGAACGGTATTACAACTTATTTACTATTACAAGGAATTATCTTTATTGAAGCTTATCTCACAAGATAACCCGTCATAGAATCTAATTAACCATGCAATTTCGATTAAGTACTTAACATTTATCGAGTTCGAATATGCTCCTTCATGAAACATAGGTTTATTATTTCTAAGCGGAGAATATTGTTATATGGTTAGATATCATCATCAGTTGGCGCTACAGCCCTTCGTGAGCCTTGGCCTGCTTCAAAACATTCTTCCATCCTTCCCTATTGAGTGTCTGTCTTCTCCAGCCCCTCACTCCAATCTCCCTCAGATCTTCCTGTACATCGTCCAGATATCTGAGTTTAGGTCGCCCCCTTCTTCTTCTTCCGACCGGCCTGTTTAGCATAGTTATTTTAGTGGGATCACTCTCATCCATCCGCATAACGTGACCCACCCACCTTAGGCGGTTTATTTTGATGGTCTTCACAATATCTGCATCACCAAAAAGTCTATAGAGTTCAAAGTTATATCGCCTTCTCCACGTATTATTGTTTTATAAAGTTTGCACTTTGTTGCTATTGACATACTTCTCGCTCTTAGTTGAGGGCCCAGGCCAAAATAACAGCGGTTAGCCACGCATATTCTTTTTTTTATCTCGTTGGATGTGTTGTTTTTGTAGTCTACCAGTGATCCTAAGTAGCAGAATTCTTCTACCATTTCTATCGTTTCGTGTTGCACCTCTAAGTTATTTTGTTGAATTCTTGATATGGCCGGCATATATTTAGTTTTATGGATGTTAATCAGAAGTCCGATGTTTTCTGCGGCATTTTTGATACGTGTGAAAGCCTCCACTGCTTCATTTTGGGTTCTTCCAATTATGTCGATATCATCAGCGTATGCCATTATTTGTATACTACGGGTATATATCGTACCTTTTAAGCTTATTCCCGAATCTCTCATAACTTTTTCTAACGCTAGGTTGAACAGCGTGCATGATAGCGCATCTCCCTGGCAAAGTCCTCTGTTGGTTTTAAATGGTTTTGAAACATCCCCTTGTACGCGCACTTTACATTCGACTTTCATCATTGTCATTTTAATTAATTCTACCAATCCTTTTGGTATTCCTAATTCGATCATCGCCGAATATAATTGGGACCTGTCAATAGTATCGTACGCTGCCTTAAAGTCTACGAACATGTAATGACAGTCTATGTCGTACTCCGTCGTTTTTTCTAATATGTGTCTGATGGATGATATGTAATCAATGGTAGAATTATTTTTCAAGAAGCCTCTTTGATAGGATCCTATTATATTGTCAGTATACCGTGCCAGTCGTTCGTTAAGTTAGATAGGGTTAGATATGCAAATGCTAATTACGTGATTATGTTGTCTCCTTTGTAGAATAGTATCTGGACATGATCTTCGATAAAAAAATCTTGTGGTCCAGCCATATAAAGAATTTAAAACAAAAGTGCGAGCGTGGAATTAACCTTCTGCGTTTCATTTCCAAAAAAAGGTGGGTTGCAGATCAACACATCTATGTTGATGTATATGATTTATAGATCCAACATACGATCCATTTAAATCAATAAAAAATTGTCTAGGATGATGATGTATTTAACAAACGAAGCAGTTTTAGCAGAAGAGAACCACCTTCAGAAATACGTAGACAAATGTTAGCCAACAAACGTCTAATAACATATAGATCGTTTAATACAACTATGGTTCACAAAATAGGTTTACTTCTGACAGAAAATTTAACAATTCTTACTGGAGAACAAAAAATACTCCTCCACTTGCAGAATCTTTTATTGATACGAATTCATACCAATCTAATACATTACAGCTACCAAAATTTCCTTCTTGTGAACAAGACCTTGAAGTTCTGATAGACAAACCAGCCATTATATTGCCAGGCATCTAATTTGATATTTAAATCCATACTAAGCAAATGATGGGAAGATTTGACAATAATTTATACAGATGGATCAAAAATTCTCACAGATGAGAACAAAGCAGATTTTAACAAGAGCACAAACAAGGCCACTATTCAGAACTAAAAAGGAAATTCTTTAGTAAAGTGAAGTCAGTCGGAAAAGGTGCAAGTGTTGAAGTAACACAGCCTATGAGAAATAAAACAGGTGAACTTATAATGATAAAAACGGAAATCGTCGAACGATGAAAGGAATACTTTGGGAATTTACTAAATATTGAAAGTGAGACGGAGGAAGCAGATATTACGTTTCATTCTGCAGATATCGAAATACCAGCACCAACACTTGAGGAAGTAGAGAATGCGATCGCGTCTCTAAAAGACCATAAAGCACCAGGAAATGATGGCATAAATGGAGAGTTGTTAAAAAAAGGAGGAAACCTTTTACACCAAAAATTGTATGACATCATTCTGAGAGTATGGCAACAACAGAAAATGCCTAAAGAATGGAATGGAAGCGTTATAATTCCCATATATAAGAAAGGAAACAAAGAACAATTCCGAAACTATAGCGGCAATTCGCTTATTAGCACATCATATAAAGTGTTATCAATTATCTTGCTAAAGAGACTCACACCATATTCGGAAGATATTCTAGGCAACTACCAATGCGGTTTTCGTGCTGGAAGGTCAACTATGGATCAGATATTTACAATCCGACAAATATTAGAGAAAAACTGGGAATTCAACCGCGATGTGCACCAAATTTTTATAGATTTACAGCAAGCATATGACTCCATAAAAAGAAGCAAATTGTGTTTAGCAATGTTAGAAATGGGAATACCAAGAAAATTAGTTAAATTAGATTAATAATTAAATTATATTAGATATAGATGCAGTCACGCATTCTACAAGAGACATGAGAGAGGTGTTTTCACAACTCGAGGAGGAAACAGGTAGTCTGGGTCTCCGAATAAATGAAGAAAAGATGAAATACATGGTAGTAACCAAAAATCCAAGACCAAGAGTTAGGCAGAACATCAGTATTAATGATCACAACTTCGAAGTAGTAAAGGAATTTAAATACCTGGGGGCGATAATCACAGCGAACAACTACATAGAAAAATAGGTCTCAGCAAGGATAGCTGCGGGAAATAGAGCATTATACTCCCTTTCAACATTATTAAGATCGAAGCACCTAAAGAGAAAATCTAAATTAACACAGTACAAGTCGATTATTCGCCCAATTACAGTGAAACATGGACTCTCAACCAGCGGGAAATCAATAAGCTTCTAGTATTTGAAAGAAAGGTTCTCAGAATAATATTTGGCCCTTAAAGAGATGAATTTACAGGAGATTGGAGAAGACGCCGCAATGCTGAATTTGTGACTCTGCATGGAACTGAAAACATAGTTAGACATATCAAGGCAAACCGAATAAGATGGGCAGGTCACGGACGGGTGTTATCAGAGGATAACAGAGTGTTAAAGACAGTGTTTTTTGTAAGACCAGATGGTAGAAGATCAGTAGGCCGACCGAGAAAAAGATGGAAGGATGATGTTGAACCCGATTTATCTAGAATTGGGATACAACAATGGGAAATAGAAGCGCAAGTTCGTAGATCGTAAAGTGCTCGTTTCGCATTTTTCTGTTTTAAACAACAAATATGTTGAGAATAATAGAATTTCTGAATGTTGTTCTGGTTTTACGACCGAGGTTGCTGCCATACAGAAAGCCTAACTTGGCGTGTCACTAATAATTGAACTATCAGATTCTCAGGCAGTATTAAAAGCTATTCGTAGCCATCCATTAGATAATTTCCAAAACTCCATTATTCTAGATAGCAAAAAATTGTTACATAAACTAAAGTTTACAGAAAAAAAACACTTTACTAGTTTAGAAAGAAAACTAATGGCGATAGAATAAAATTAAGAATAATAATGTGTTTAGAATAATTAAGAGTTGTGGATGTAAAGTAATTTTTGAATTTTAAACATAGAAATAGGTAAACATAAATTTTATCAACATTACATAACATCATTGATGATACAACCTCATTAAGTTTCTCCCTGATGAACGACATAACCAATGTCCGAAAGCTTGGAATAAAAATTTACAAGAGTACACGTTTCATTTTTTATTGCTGCAAACCCAATATTTAATGTTTACTATATATATATATATATATATATATATATATATATATATATATATATATATATATATATATATATATATATATATATAAATGTTTTGGATGGGTTGCAGTCAATATTGACTCCAACCCATCCAAAACATTTATATATTTTTCCAAACGAGTCACAAGTACTTCTTTTTTCATATATATACAGTGATGAGTGCCTTAAGAACCGGCAAAATAACGCAAAAGATAGAAAACATAATACTTTGTGAAATAAAATGAGATGAAAGTAGTAGAGGTGAGAAATTATCGATAGAAACCTCTAATTTACATTACATTACATTAGGACTATCGATAGTTTCCCACCTTTAGACGTTAGCTTATGAGCTAGTTGACTTCAGTCATAATATTACAAGCATGACATCGAACATTAACATTTTTTAAATTTCGCATAAAGTAAAAACTGATTGAAGGCAATAAAGCAAATGTAAGTAAACAGTTTAATTAGTTATAATTTAATAATTAATTCTGTGTTGACGAATAAAGAATAACAAGCTATGATAATTCTGTATTGAGAAGAGTGTATGCGACGTCTCAAATCACAGTTTATTATTGATCAATACTTTAATTTTGGATAAAAACATACTCGTACTTGAACTGTTTTTACTTACATTACGTGATACGTATTACTATGACTGAAGTCAACCAGCTCATAAGCTAACGTCTAAAGGTGGGAAACTTTCGATAGATCTAATGTAATATAAAGTAAATTATAGGTTTATATCGATAATTTCTCACCTTTACTACTTGCATCTCTTTTTATTTCACAACGTATTATGTTTTCTATCTTTTGCGTTATTTTGCCGGTTCTTAAGGCACTCATTATATATATATATATATATATATATATATATATATATATATATATATATATATATATATATATATATATATATGTAAGGCAGATTTGAATCATTTTAGATATACCAGGTAATATCTATCTCGAGATATCTCTTATCTGATGTACAAACCATATAGTAACATTACTCGATAAACTCACGTCAAACACATTCTAAGTACAACATGCATATCAGTTAATACGATCAATAAGTAAATGACGGAAACCAAAAATAAACAGATAAAACCTATCCCTAATATATTGCGAAGCGAATATTTCAAAGTATGACAAAATATCGTATCGGGCTAGGTTTTGGTATTTATAAAACTTAAGAGATATTAGTAAGAATACATTTTACTCATGGTACTACTTGTATTCAAAATGATAGCCACGAAATTATACACGAGACAGTGGCGCACGTAGAATTTTCCTGGTGGAAGGGTTGGTTGGTCACCGAAATTTTTTTATGCTACCTCATTTAAGGTTCTTAAAATTTGGGTTTTAGTATAATTTAAAGTACTAAAGATAGCAGTGCGAAAGATTGCAGACAGCAGGGCCGCTGTAAGGCTGACGACATTTTTGGAACACTTTCTTCTCTTACCTACAACTTATCTCTGTCGTTGGTCCGGTTGGTGTTTCTCTTTTTCTTATTTCCTTTTAATTATTGTTCGGATGTTATTGTGAACACTTTTTCATCCCTCCTTACTTCCCGTCATCTTCACGATCATCTCTCTCACAGTCACAGGGTTCATACCTATTTCTCTACACATTCTGTTTCTCTCCACTGTACATCTTTTACACTCTAGTATTGTGTGAGAGCAGTGTCGGCATTTATCTGTATGTCTCTTTCTAAACCTATGAAGAAACGCCCTAAAACAGACAATCTACCCACTTCCTTAGGCTTGGGATCAGCGTCTTGATCCACTGGGTAAAATCTTCCGTGTTGTTTCACTCTTCTTGCCATCTTTTTATTGATCTTTCTCTTTCTTATTTTTTTTATGGCTGTTGTCAAATACTTCCTTCTCTCATGGAGACGT
The DNA here is from genome assembly GCF_040954645.1 of Diabrotica undecimpunctata. NCBI lineage: Eukaryota > Metazoa > Arthropoda > Insecta > Coleoptera > Chrysomelidae > Diabrotica > Diabrotica undecimpunctata. Next base: position 11,809,802 of record NC_092811.1, on the reverse strand, counting down.
CTACTTTCTATATAGAGTCAGTAATGTAAATAGAAAAAAAAAGCTGATATGTGTGCTACCCCTACAAACGGGTGGCCTAACCACAGTCACGAGAAACAGTGGGTTTTTCAATTATCCAAGGCACATGAAGTAATTTTGTAAGTTTATAAGCCTCTCCACGTAAGTCACACGTTGGATAGGGGTGGAGGAAAAGCCTGACGGTCAGATAGGTACCAGTTCACAGTGAGGTAAGACCGGTGTACCGAAATTCCTTTTGGTTCCAGCAGGCTTTCCTCATCTCCACCACTTTTTTAGGCCACCAGCCGCCGCTGTATAAAAGATGTAAGTAAAATCCATTTGACAGTTGACACAACGGGAAAAGATGATGAAGAAATAAAGAGAAGAATAACACAATCCAGAAAAACAATAGGTTGTCTAAACAGCATACTGTGGAGTCATGAAATAGGAAAAAGAAGAAAACACAATATCTACGAATCTCTTATTAAAAGCAGTCTATTGTACGTGCAGAGAGAGAATACGTAATGATGAGATAAGACAGCGAATGGGGGTTGACGGCTCTCTAACAACAGGCATTAGAAAGAAAACAGCTGATATGGTACGGACACGTCCAGAGGATGGATAACTCAAGACTCCCAAAAATAATTATGCAATGGATACCACCAAACCGCAGAAAGAGAGGAAGACCCAAGAAATCTTGAAGAGAGGGAGTAACGAAGGCGATGAGCGCAAGAGATCTTAGAGAGGGCCAATGGGATGATAGAGTGTCATGGAAATTAGGCATCGGGCAAAGTCGCAAGACGTTTTAAAACCTGTTGATATATAAACACACGTCCAAAAGTTTGCAATACGTACAAATAATATATCTACGCCTATGGTAGTTTTAAAATTGTTATTAATATTCATTCTAAAGCGTTTTTAAATGAAAATGATAAAAAATTTGAATCGTTTTTGTATGATTTTGATCACATTCTGATAAACATACGCTGATTAGCGTATTTACACATTTTTTCAGTTTTTGTTTAAATTTGAATTGAGCCGTTTAAAAATGCTTAGAAACGTGATATCTCATTTTGACATATCTAGAGTAATTTCTTTGTTACAACAGGGCTTTAGTCAAAGGTATAACGCGAATATTGTTGATGCTACTAAGAGTGCTGTATCGAAAATTAAAAAAAAATTCCAAGTTACAAATGACGTTAAGGATCATCCCAGAAGTGGTAAAAGTCGATGTACAACAGCAGCACAAGACTGGCAAATACCATTGATAGCTCGTACAAATGGTCTGGAATCTACAAGTGGTATATCCAGAGAAATTTCTAGGCTTCAAGGACTGAATAATTCACGGCAAACAATAACACGCAGGTGGCAGTATTATGGTTTGGGGTGGTATTATGAGTGGTATACGGACGCCACTGCTAGTTCTATAGAGAAGAGTCACTGGTGCTGTGTACATCGAGGAAGTTTTAAATCCTATCATATGTTTATTGCGAGGGGCAGTAGGTGATGAATTTGTGTTTATGCATGACAACGCACCTCCTCATCGAACAGCAGCCGTACAAAATTTTCTGGAAGAAAAAGAAATATCTACATTCCAGTGACCTTCGAGTTCCCCCGACATGAACGTTATTGAACATGCTTGGGACATTCCCAAAACACGTATTAAAAAGCGAAACATCCCCCTATTACACTTCGAGAACTAAAAGATGCTGCCCGTGAAGAAGGGGAGAGAATTCCGCAAGACCAGCTCGACCAGTTAATCGGCAGCATGCCAAATCGCCTACAGGCATGCATACAGGCCAATTGAGGAATTACTAATTATTAGTTTTATTAAAAATTATTTTTTTCTATACTAATTTACTTTTAAATGTAAGTTGTACATTGTAAGTTTTTCACTCCAAGAGAATAAATAATTTTTTTGCATATCGTTTATCTGGTTTTCAGATTTATTTAGTATTGTTGAGAATTAAAACAAAATGATGTTTAATTATTCAGAAGAGTTTATATATAAACATCAATAAAAAGATGAAATATTCCAATATTCCAAACTTTTGGACATATGTGTAAGTAAAATCCATTATAGAATTCTTAAAACAAACTCAATAAATGATTTTTTATATATTTATTCTAAAGCTATTCGAATAACTGAATGCGTCATTCAAATGGCTAATAAATAAATGGATTAGCAAGATAGCAGAAACGAATGAACATGCAGATTGCTTACTGAGATGCGCAGTTTTTTTTGCCAGAGAAGTTTGCCAAGACGTATTCATGTTATACCTAAGATATATATTGTTTGATACAACTATGAAGTGATTTCATGTTACTAATTTATTACTGCATTCTTACTCTTATACAAACCTTAAGGCTTATCCTCGAAAATCCTAACGGTAAAATTCGGTGCGATATCTATTTCAAAAATATTGGGTCTATACAATAAAGCGAGCGGGAGGTCTTCTATTCAGTGCGGTTATGGTGTAATTAGAATAATAGGAGTATACCAGAGTAATATTATTTATTAAATAATTAATTCACAACTTAGCAAAGGTACATACAAGTATGTATAACAAGATATTTTGAGGTCACAGTATTGCCGAATTCGTTTTTTTATGTCTTATATTTTCTTTTGTTTTTTTTGTTACTTTTTTACTGACAAATTGGCTTTTAACGTAGAATTACAGTTTGATGATAAATATTCTGAAATGGAAAATGTTGAGATGTGGCAAATAAAAACATTCATGCAATTAAAATGAAAGGATTTACGTCTATTAATAGTGCGATTTATAAAATTAGTACTTGAAGCCCAAATCGCGGGAGTAATATGTGCATCAGTTTTCAAATATTAATTATTTACTATATAATTTCTAAATTAAACCACTTTCACTTCTTTAGGTAATAATATATCTGTTTTGACAACTAAATAAGTAATTAGACAAAATAATGAGTATTATTTTGAAATTATTAATTTCAAAACAGGAGTTTAACGAATTAGAAGGAGGTAGTCCGGGCCCAGTTGAACGGTCAAGCTTATTCCAGTGGAATAAGTAGGAAGTGCCAAAACTAAATCATCTACATATCTTTTAATAAAAGGAATGAAAAAAGTGCAACTGTTGATACAATCACTGATAACATCATCCATGACATAGCTACTTAGAATGGGTGAAAGACTAGATCCCATAATTTAAACAAAAGGTCAGAAATTCAAAATATAAGCAAAATTTATAATTATATTATTTCTATGTAGTTTATATATGAAACCAGTAAACTATCACATTTTGATTTAATTTTCCATGTATTTGTTATATTTTTTCAGGCATCTATCAATGGTGAATAAATCTTCTTCTTTTTTTTTTACTAAACAAAAAAGAATTTTTATACAAAATTTTATTTTTGGCAATATAATTGTCAAAAATAAAAATTTTAAGTTGGTATTTATGACATTGAGGCTTAATTGTAATTGTCACTATTCAAATTTATTTATAAATTCAACTGTTTTTATGTTAAGAAACTTTTTCAAAATTATATTAAATTTTCAGAGAAGCATTTATTAGATTATAGCATTTTTGTATTAATATTTTTTGAAATATGTTAGCGACATTTTTATATACTAAATATTTGTAATGTACGTAGAAATTACATACAAATTAAAAAAAGAGTGATCAAAATCCATTGAGTAGATCCGGAGATATAGAAAATTTTATTAGTTTAAAATTGTTTGTTCGGTATTTAAACGACATGGATTAGTGGGTTCTTCCTAGTCACTATTTGAACTACATTTTTGAAAATTCGTAGAGGGTCCTGTAAAGGTACAATGTTTGTGCAAATTTTATAACATCTAACATAACAAAATACAAATCCCATTCTTTAACATGGCGTTAATAAGGTTCCTTAATTATTATAATCAAATTAGCTGTGAATTAACAAAAAAACATGGCTAGCTTTGGCCCAAATTAACCTAGGCCAAATTTTTTTATTTGAAAATTCGGGTGAAAATACTAGCTTTTCGAATGTAAAAAAAGATTTTTTCTAGGGACAATGTTTTTAAAGTTATTCTAAATGTTTATAAACTACATAATTTCAAAAATTTGACATCAGGATTTTTGACTATAATAAATTATTCTTTTATTTTTTTTTAATGCATATTGATAGTATAAGTCTTTTGCTTTCATTTGTCAACCACAGAATTACCCTATCTTTATTATTTTCTATCTCTGTTGTTATTGTAAAAAAAAGGTCTCTGAGATAAACAAATACAATAACTTTTAAACTAATTAATATATCCGTCCCAAATTTTAAGGGAGTTTGTTAAGTACCCCAATACCCAACTTTGGGTGGAACTCTAAAGTTTAAAGTTTAAGTTTACTAAAAGTTTTTAACAAATATCAAATGTCACTTTTTTTGCAGTTTGCGAAGCAACAAATTGACTTTTCAACTTTCAAAAATCGGCATTTTGAAGCTTTGTCAATATTCTAAAAAATAAAATTTTGTAATTTTATGTCAATTATTTGGCTTTCTAATGGAGTGCAAAAAATAGAAAAAATCGCGTTTTTTGCATTAAATTGTTAATCATTAAAAACGGCTCCGAACTTTAGGCAGGAAACAGATAGGTTTTCTTCTTATAGGCCTACAATAACTAAAAAAGTTGTCAGCTACCTGGATTATTGAGTGTCACGAGAAAATCCTTATTACCCTGGACTAATATGACTGGACAAGCAAGTGACGAAACAAACTTCATATATTATGTAAACTTTACTAACAAAAACGTTTAAAATAAATATTCCAATAACTATAAATAATCAAATTCCATATTCAAATACTGCAAAATATTTGGGTATTACTCTTTAATACGCCCTAATAATGTTATTCAACATTATTTATGAGAGAGTGTATATTTCTTACCTACCTGTCGGCGAGAATCCAGAAGCTATCGACAAAGACAGCCTGTACTGACCGAGAGAGAGAGTAACATTTAGCAGAACTTTGAGATTTTTTAAAAAGTTTAAAAATAAAAACAGATTCGGAAAGTAGGTCAAATTCTGTAGTGCCCTATTTCAAAAAAAAAATTTTTACGTTTATTTTAACCAAAAATATTTGAAAAAAAAATATTGTTTAAACAATTTATTAATTTACAACCAAATAGTGCACTAGAACTTTTTAAGACCTTTCATATAAAAAAAGAATCATCTCAATATCTGCCATAGTTTTTGCGTTATTTGATATAAACTTTTACATTGGAATTTAGCTATGCCCAGAATCGCGAGGAACGGCCTTAATTAACCAATATTACAATCTTCGCTTTCACTAACATTCAGTATAGTAGAATCATGAATGATATCACAATTACATCGAAAAAAATAGATAAGTATTATAGGGTCATTAAGATATTTTTAAAAACAATATGATAACAAAAGCTTTTAATGCGAATTAATACACACACTTATCAAGTTATCTGTACAGGGATCCTTGTACTTTTACAAGGATCATCACTTTTACAATTACAATTCACAATTATTTCATCCATCTGTTTTAATTAATTAGGAGTAGGTACCTAGAGATAGGTATACCTATTTATATTGTCTCTCACTAAATTTGCTCCTAATTTTAAGTGTTAAAACTTTTAAATGATTAAAACATAATAACTATATAGCCTAGTTATAAATATTTTCGGAAAAATATGATGACGCATTCCATTTAAAGATAAATAATAGATAGCAAGATAATATAATGTTCTACGGAATTACACTTTGGGTTTTTGTTTTTCTTGACGCTTATGTGGTTATTAATAAGATAATATTCAGGGGAACTGATAAGCAGTAATAAAATAGTGACTGGTGTATTAAAAATAGTCCGAAGATTACAACAAGCTCTTGTCAAATTCTTTAAAAGATATCTATAGAAATAAGTATATAGTTTGTCTGTTACTTTCACATATAAGACACAAAAACAAGAATCTATAAAGCAGCAATTAGACCTATATTAATACACACGGCGGAGAAAAGGCCTGACACATCTAAAACGAGACGACTACTAGAAACAACAGAGATGAAAATACTCCGACTAATATCAGGGAAAAGTCTGTTAATTAGGGAGAGAAGCGAAAACATAAGAAGAGCATGCGATAAAGAAGACATCAATGGATGGGTGACAAAACGGAAACAGGAGTGGAACAAACACATTAGTAGAATGGCAGAGGATAGGAAAGTACAAATCTCTCTCTCTCCAATGGCGCTACAGCCCAAATCGGACCTTGGCCTCCTCAAACTATGCCTCCAACCTTGTCGATCCCGCGTCGATCTTCTCCAAGTTCTCACGTCCAGCAAATTTTGCGCGTCCGCTGCCACTTCATCCTCCCATCTTTTCCGTGTCCTTCCTTTTGGTCTTGCGCCCTGAATTTTACTATCTAGGGCTCTTTTCGGCAATCTTTCTGTCTCCATTCTTACTAAATGACCAGCCCAGCGAAGTTTCTGAAGTTTAACGAATTCTGAGATCGGTGTCTCATTGAACAGTTGGTAGAGTTCATGGTTATACCTGGATCTCCATATTCCGTTTTCGTTAATAGGTCCAAATATCTTTCTTAGGACTTTTCTTTCGAAGACTTCCAGTTTTCTTTTTGTCTCTTCTGTAATTACCCATGTCTCGCATCCATAACATACTATTGGTCTGATAATAGTTTTGTAGACCGCGATTTTCGATCTCCAGTGTGTGTTTTTGGAGCGAAACACATGATTGAGTGAAAAATAAGCTTTGTTTCCCTTTACTATTCTTCTATGGATTTCTGGTTCTTCTGTTCCATCCATGTTTAATGTAATGTAACCATGTTTTATCTTTCTACCGTTTCAATATCGTCCTCTAATTCAACTGTGCGTCTGTTTCCCCTAGCTCTTTTCTGTGTCAACTTTTTTGTCTTTTGAATATTTATTTCTAGGCCTCTTTTGCCTTTGATTTTAATTCTGAATATATTTCTGCCGCCTCTTCTGTTCTGTGAGACATGATGCTGATATCATCGGCATATATGACATTGACGTCCACAACATATTCATAGATTTCAAACAAGCCTACGACTCAATTAATAGGAACTAGTTATATCAAATATTGCAGAGCTTTAATATCCCCCAAAAATATATCCGACTGGTAAAAACAACAATGGATTCGTCAATAGCAACTGTCAGAGTCCAAAATGAGCTCACTGAAAACTTTACGATAGCCCAAGGATCAATCAATCAATACAGATTGCCGCCTATGCCGAGGATAGTACAAATAGCACGAGATAAGTCACAAAATGGACGAAGAAGTATTGACAGGCCAAGAAAAAGAGGGCGCGATAATTTAAACACTTTAGGAGCCTAATATTAAAGAAGAAACAGGCTTTAAAGCCTACATACAAAAAGGAAGAAGAAGAAGAAGTTTAAAATTACAAATTTATATCGGTTCTATATTGCTTACTCAATAGTTAATAGGTGAAATCAAAATAAAGGCGGTACTAATGATATTATCCTACCAGGAGTACTATTATTTTAATTCGTGATTGTACAGAAGGCGGAACTGGTTTGTTACTAATTGATTTTTAAGTACCTCCTTTTTAGTGTTCGATTTTATTCACACAATTTGTAAAAAAGGTACCAGCTTATGATTCACCAAGAATTTATTGGACGTGAGTATTTTGAAGGTTTGGTCTGTACATTTTTTTGTAGTAGCTGAATGTATACAGATAAATTATTGGTAGACAAGAATAAGTTTAATTTGCAAAGTATAATGATACGATAAAGAAGTTCATAAAAGGCAGTGATATGGGAAACAGGTAAGTATACTAGTTTCCCATATCACTGGTAAGAGGTAAGTGTACTTGTTTCTTCAAAGATCAGTTCGAATAAAAGTCAAAGCGGTTTATATTTCAGTGCAATGTTGAAAGTAGTGTTAAATCTTACTAATTGTGAATATATTTGATTGAAATTTGACTTTTTTAAAATATAGAAGTGTACCTCAAATTCGATGGGAACAATTGTATCTAAAATGACTTAGTATTATTTTTATTTTCGGAGAAAAATGTCTCCAATAAAATATTTAACGGAGAAGGAACTGCTAGAAAAACTGTCCGACATAAAAGGATGTGTTAGTGGTGACAGTGACTGCACAGAAGAAATACAAGTAAGGCAGATAATTGGCCATATGATAGATGATGTCTCAGAAAATCAAAACGAAGGGGACGATCAAGAAGAGGAAGAGAATAATGAGGAAGAAAAGGAGGATGATGATGAACAGGGCGAAAAGATGGTAACTATGATAACTTAATCACTCTAAAAAATATGTAAAATGGTTACAGAATGTTACCTAATACAATAACTAGGGTGTCTAATGATAACTGTTCTGAGGAATATCCAGTTACATGTACGAGTATTGGCATAGCCAGTTCTATAGGGAGGCTGTATGGTAGATTTTAAAAGAAAGAATTAAAAAATACTTCCCAGACATCGAAGAGAGAAGCGGTTTTCGCACTCGTAGATCTTTTTGCATAATAGATTCTACTGTACTACAACTGGTAGAAACTATCACAATAGTAAATGGACAGAACAGATACCAGGACGGAGGTAGCCAAGGTCACGTCTGTGTCTAAACGGCTAGTCCGATCGTGACGTACGATAGCTCGTTGAAAAGGTAAGGGGCCAACGAATACGTAGGCACAGAAAAAAACATGGCGGCATATTGCCAAAAGGATGTTAAGCTTGTAGTGCCTAAACGGCTCATCAGATCGTGACGTACGATAGCTCGTTGAAAAGGGGAGGGGACCACAAGTACAACAACAATAATGCCAAAAGGACATTACAACGTATGACGTGGCAGCATAGGACAACGGGGCAAGGCAACATAGGAAAACGGGTACGGTTACATGGGAAAACGAGGCGTATCTCCATTGTTATTAATCTGATTGCTATGTACGAGTCGTCAAATGAAAGGGGAAAAGCATACAAATGTAAAGACACAGTAAAAACATGGCTACAATGTCAAAAGGACATTACAATGTATTGTTAGACCACGCACGTGACAACGTCTACTGATAAATATGGGCCAGCTATGCTTCTTTCATCACTAGACATATAACAGCGACAATATTGTTGATTTTGAAAAGATATGAGGTAATGTACCGTGTACCATGCGAAGCACATAACAATGTCCATTCTGATCAACTATAAATATGTGTCAGAGATGGCTTAACCCTCGCACCCTTTCGGGCATCGGAGCCTAAATCCAACGCCTTGGACCACTCGGCCAACCTGACGTACAAAGAGACCTTATAACTAACAGTAATTAATATTGTAAAAGGTGTTGTTCATGTATATTATGTTTACTGCCATACGATCATTATTTATGATGGAAAACATCATAAAACAAATTAACGTCAAATTCCCAATGTTCGTGTCCTTTAAAATATCATATAAATATGTACAAGTAATGAAGTTACTATAAATGGAAGACTTAAAATTATATACAGAAATATATTAAATAAAAAATCTTAAATAAAAAAACGTCAAATGTCACGTTCTGCGTCGAATATCACGTCATTAAGCCATTTCACGTCAAATGTCACGTCCTGCGTCTAATGTCACGTTCTGTGTCGACTATCACATAAATGTCACGTCCTGCGTCGAATGTCATGTTCTGCATCGACTGTCACATAAATGTCACGTCCTGCGTCGAATGTCACATCATTCACGCCATTTGACGTCTCGTACATGGCAATCAGATCAATAACAATGGAGAGTTTTTCTATGTTGCCATGCCTCGTTGTCCTATGCTGCCACGTCATACGTTGTAATGTCCTTTTGGCATTGCTGTTGTTATACTTGTGCTCCCCTCCCCTTTTCAACGAGCTGTCGTACGTCAAGACCGTAATACTTGCAACTGAAGTGAATAACTGAAAATATTTATATTCTTACTTTCAACTATAACCAAATTTGGAATTTCCGTTAATTAAGACTTAAACCCCAACTTTCTCGGCGATGGGACAGCAGGTACTTGGGATTAATGGGCCCAGGTAGTTCGTGGGGCAGTTAGAAAACGCCGAAATAAATAGGTCTTAAAAAACAAACTATAACTAAACCATACTATATTCAGGAAGCATCGAGAAAAAAATAAAAAAAATATTACAATTAAGGAAGCATATTTGAAATTTCGGAGAAAACTCGCCAAAAAAGAAAGACGAAACAAAAATACGAACAAAAAGGAAAAGACAGTTAAGATTTGATTTCACATACAGGGCGTTTGCGCATCCGCTTATACGTATTTCGGCCTAATAGGCCTCATCAGAACAGCTTTCGCAATGGCTCTGATCGTGAAATAAATCTTTTCTGTCTTGGAAAGGAAGGAACTCTGAATTCTGAATAATTTCCGCAGAACAACACCAAATGATACGCCAGATACATCAGCTGAAATTTATGTCTTCTATGAATTTTATCGTATTTTTATCGAAAGTTTGCTTTTAAAGCGCGTTTTAAAAATGTAAATCATGTGATTCTTTTTTAATTGTATCTGATCGGAGTCAAAAATATTTAACGGTATAAAATATCTTCAAAATAAAGCTAAAATTAGTTGATAATAATGATACAACTTTAAAACACTTTTATCATTGTTATTTAAATTAACAACTGATAAAAAATATATATAACTGTCCAAATTTTAACGAATCTGTGAAGGACACTGTTATAATATCATATATTTTTATTTGCATGTAAACATCGATAAATTTTATATTCAGTGCTTTAATTATAGTTTATGTATCTGCATGCTTCAACAATAAACATGTTCAACTTATCAATAAGTACAGTTCAACAGTTTATAGTAGTGTATATGGCATAAATAATAAATATAATGCGCCACTATTTTAACACGTCATCATAATATTTTTTTAAGGTTAAATTAACAATTAGTTTAAAACTGAATCAATCTGAACGCGAACATTATTATAGCATTTCGTTATGTTCTTGTATTATCCATTATTTTAGCAACATGCACAATTTCTTTGTAGTGTTACTACAGCATACACAAATACTGGTATGCTGCTGCGCACGCTAGCTCTATCTCTCTCGCGCTGTGTCACGTCACGTGCGAAGCAAAGTTTCTATTAGAACCTTAGAGTAGGGAATTCTACTCGTCAAGTAGTCGAGTTGACGAGTAGAATTCCCTACTCTAAGATTAGAACCATAGTAGAACACTCGCTTGCCCTGTTAGTCGCTTAATATCAAATATATAGGTAATCAAATATATATATATATATATATATATATATATATATATATATATATATATATATATACATATATACAGGGTGTTTCAAAAAAGGTAACCCCGTCTCTACGGTAGGTAAAAAACTGAAAAATAATTGGGGTTTAATTATCTAGTAAAAAATTTTTGTAACGCCATCCGTTTTCAAGATACAGGGCGTTAAAGAAAAAACAATTTTACGCATTTTTTACGATTTTGCCGAAACTACTGGCAACATTGTAATGAAATTTTATACGAATATGTTTTGGAAGCTGATACATCCCATGAATTTGTTTTTATATCTGATTCTCATAGAGGGCGCTAGTTACACAAATCGTACTAAGTATTAGTCAATATAACTTTTTTAAGATTATAATTATTAATCAAAATTTCAAGTAAACTTAAACATCATTCAATTTTACACGAAAAAGGTACTTTTGGTAAAACTCGATACTGTGTACCGTTTTCGGAATATTTTGATTTGAAAATTATGAAGTAATAATTGATGCTGGTAGTAATGATAAAGTTCTAATAGGTATACCTCTATTTTCTCCAAGTGTGCCATGGAAATCTGACATTTATTGATTGTTATGACGATAAATCAACAATAATTAGGGTTTTGAAACCTTGTTATTTGTAAAATCAAATCAAAATGTACTCAAATGTTGAATACACTGACATGTTATTAACCTTAGGCGAATGTTTAGGATGTTCTAGTGCAGCTGTGACACGTTATGCAGAAAAGTTTCCTAGAAGAAACTTACCAAGTAAAAAAAACATTAAGAGCCGTTGAACGACGTTGTCCAGAAACTGGGAATGTGAGACCAAATAAAATAAATTCTGGCAGATCAAGAACAACAAGAACAATTAATAAAGAAAATAATATTTTAAATTTACTTGATCAAGATCCAACAGTTAGCGTAAGGAATATAGCAAGACAAACGAATACTTCTTCTTCAAGTACTTGGCGGATACTGAAAGAACAGCAATTACATCCTTATCATTACAGACAAGTCCAAGAGCTCTTGCCAGATGATCTACCGGTTAGACTGGATTTTTGTGAATCATTGCAACAAAGGACAGCCCACAATCCAAATTTTTTAAAATGCATTCTTTTTACGGACGGGGCCACCTTTACGCGACAAGGTATGTTTAAATCCCATAATGCACACTACTGGTGTGATGAGAATCCACCAGTCAAAAGGGTATCACATTACCAACACTCATTTAAAGTTAATGTTTGGGCAGCAACTTTAGGTAACAAATTAATAGGTTATCATATTCTACCTGGAAATTTAAATGGTGATATGTATCTTGATTTTTTAAACAATTCCTTATTCGAGATATTAGAAGATTTAACGCTAAACGAGCGAAGATCTTTATTTTTTATGCACGATGGAGCTCCACCACACTTTGATAGAAGGTGTCGTAATTGGTTGAGTAATCATTTTCCGAATCGATGGATTGGTAGAGGTGCAGAAGCTCCGATTCATTGGCCTCCTCGGTCATGCGATTTTAAACCTTTGGACTACGCAGTTTGGTCGTATATTAAGGAAAAAGTCTATGCTACAGAGGTAAATTCACGCCAAGAATTGGAAGAAAGAATTCAACGTCAATTTAATGACATCATAGCTGATCCCCTACCGTTTAGAAGGTTAATGGAATCTTTAGAAAAAAGAATAGACTTGTTCGCGAAAACGGAGGGCATTTTGAACACTTACTGTAATTGAATTTTATTTTATGTTCTTAGTCATTAATTTAATTTTCTTCTTGTGAGTTTTGTTTAATTACTAACTATTTTATACCAGCATCAATTATTACTTCATAATTTTCAAATCAAAATATTCCGAAAACGGTACACAGTATCGAGTTTTACCAAAAGTACCTTTTTCGTGTAAAATTGAATGATGTTTAAGTTTACTTGAAATTTTGATTAATAATTATACTCTTAAAAAAGTTATATTGACTAATACTTAGTACGATCCGTGTAACTAGCGCCCTCTATGAGAATCAGATATAAAAACAAATTCATGGGATGTATCAGCTTCCAAAACATATTCGTATAAAATTTCATTACAATGTTGCCAGTAGTTTCGGCAAAATCGTAAAAAATGCGTAAATGCGTTTTTTCCCAATTATTTTTCAGTTTTTTTTACCTACCCTAGAGACGGGGTTACCTTTTTTTGAAACACCCTGTATATATATATATATATATATATATATATATATATATATATAAAGAAAGTCAAAGACAGTAACGGGTTACTGGTAAACACAGACGGTTGAAGATAACCGGGAACGACCCAATACTAAGGAAGCAATAAAAAAAGGGTGCTTCTAAGTGAGTGTCTTTTATTAAGTCAAGCTTTCGCCACATAAATTTGGTCTTCATCAGAACTTGCTGTAATGGAAAAACATTCTTTACAATATCATAATTAAAGATGTTATTTTAATCTTACCTTAATGTCGACACTATATCTTAGTGTATAATAAAATTGACATGGACATACACATATTTTTAAAACAAACCAAAGGCATCTCCCAACCAGAGGAAAAGTGGCAAACAAGGCCTTTATTCAATATTTAAAGTTATTTTATTATAACCATGTGGCCGGCATTTTTGACAAGAAATTGTTAATTAAGTCATGTGTTGTTTCAATTCATAAGCATAAAAAATAATTCTATTTTATACATATTTCGATGGTCAAATTCATTATGGAGTAATTCCAAAATCGTGTAATTTGAACAAAATATGTACACAAAGCTTTTAACATGTAGAAATCTTTGTGTTTTCCTCACATAGTTTTTTCTTGTTTTCTGAAAGTTATAGTTTTGTGACTTATATAGTTTCTCAAATAATGTTTCTAACGGGTGTATCTGTTACTCTGTGAAACCCTTCTCAGAGTGAACAAATGTCTATTTCTAATATTCCGGAGATACCGAACAAAGTAGATGCATTAAATAAGGACAGTCACATAATTAATCAACCAAAAAGAAACTTTGATGAAATTATTTCACCTGAAGCATATCCATCTTCAAAAGAATGTAACATTTTTCCACCACCTAAAGTCCAAGCAAAATCTAAAAAAACTAAAATTAGTTCAGCAAGCACTTCTGAATGCTCATCTTCTCTCTTACTTGACCCTGCTAAAAACTTCATAGAAAATCACCCTCTACCTTTCCCTTTAAACGTTGATCAACTTAACATGCTCCTAATGAATATCACGGGGTCAGCAGATTCTATAACCACAATTCAAGAATATACCACAGACCTACCAGCTTTGTCCCATATGCTCAGTCAAGTTTATCCCCATTTAAAGGAAAGATCCATAAAACGTCAATTCACGTCCATAATGAAAAAAATCCGTAATTATATTAGCAGTGAGGCAACGGAAGCGGAAAGTGACACATCTCAGTTAAGCCAACGTTAATTAAAAACATCCCTTGTTGTCTAGTCCTTTCTGACTCTCTCAGCGCAGTCAAAGCTATGCAAAATGTATACCCTAAACACCCCATTGAGAAAATTATTAGGGCCGAATTAATGAAAGCCCAAGAAAATTTTAGAAGAGTCCACTTCCTATGGATACCATCTCATATAGGCATAGAAGGGAATGGAGGAGCAGATACTAGTGCGCGTAACGCTATCACCAGTGACACATCAGAAACAGAGTGTCGGAGTATAGCAGGCGACCTAAAAGTTTATTTCAAAAATAAGGTGTTAAGTGCGTGGAATCGGGAGTGGAATGACTTTAGTTCGAAACTCAGAAACATCAAAAGTGATATTTTTTCATGGAAGTCCACAGCCAGAAGTAGAAGATGCCAAACTATTATTACACGTTTACGACTTGGACACTGTAGGTATACTCATTCCTATCTCTTCTCAAATAGTGAACCTCCAAAATGCGAAACATGCAATACAGTAGACAGTATAAAGCACTTCTTGATAGACTGTTCTAAATATGTAAATCAAAGACAGTCTTACAATTTGCCAAATGACCTGAAAGCACTCCTCAACAAAAGTTTAGTTCCGAACAATTTATTAGGTTACTTAAAATGTATAAATATGTTACACAAAATTTAACTTAATTAATTGTTACAAATGTTGTAACATGTTGTTGTTTTACAATGTAATTGTTCACAAATTGTAATTAATTGTTACAATGATTGATTGTTACAAATGTTACATTTAATATTATTACAAATGTTACAGGAATGTCGCTAATAACCTTTGGGTGGATGCGATTTTATTTCTTTAAATAAAAAAAAAGACGCATCCAGCTATGCATAAATTTTGTAACATAACTACCAAACTCCCATTGAAATTAAATGGAGAAAATTGGTTGTTGTTTCAAAACGACCAATCTCCAAGGTCGTGTAGGTTTCAAACCAACCAATATCCCTCTGCACCAATCAGACCGCTAGATTGCATCACGTGGTCGGTGATTTTTAAGATGGCGGTCATACTAGTGTCAAAGCTGAGAAAAGGAACATTATTCTCTAAAGTTTTTGCAATTTAGTAATAAATGGAGACAACACCAGAAGTATTAACGCCTACAAAGTGTAGAAAAAGAGTCGCGCAGCCAGAGAAGTGGACGAGAAATGTGAGAAAACGGCTGAGGTTAGTATATTTTTAGATTTATGTAGAAGAAAAAACGTCATCTGTCGTGAGTGCAACATGCTTGGCAGTTTTTCAGAGGGAAGATGTATAATTTTCATTGTTTTTTATATTCAAAAAATGATTTACATATAATTACTAGATATCTAAAATAGAATGTGAATTTAATTTATTTGTAGATATGAGGAAACTAAGACGCCTAAAAGGCCAACATGCAAGCACGACGGGAGAACCTACCAATGCACACAACTCAATATTGCGGATGTGACGGCATTTTATAAAGCTTTTTATAAAAATGAAGAGAAAGTTAAACAAGACTTATACTGCAATTCCTAGAGTTAAACCCTTTTCGCAGACGTCGCCCAAAAACTGGAGTCTTAGATCGACAGAGAAAGAGAAAGAGAGAAGCTTAGATCGAAAGGCTTTTTTGAATTATTGAAGGAATCTAAGACTGAATTATTGACTTTATCCTTCGACTTGCAAAAAAAACCTTCCGCTGCCTAAAGTTCCGGATCAAGCAGTGTACTATAGCAGAGATCTATATGTACATAACTTGACAATCGTAGTGGGACTTTCTAAAGCCCCATTAACGAAGGAAAGTTGTTTTAGCTATGTATGGTCAGAGGATGAGTATGGCAAGGGCTCTAATCAAGTGGCTTTGGCAATGTATTACAGGCTGTCTAATACTGATTTAAAAGATATCAAGGTCGTAAGATTGTGTGGTATGTGAAGGCCAGAATAAGAACCAAATAATTTTGTAGTCGGACAGGGTGTTTGAGACGATCGAGAAAAAACTGAGGACTATTTTAAAATAATATCTGAAAGTACAACTTTGCAGCGACCCAATATGGATTTTAAGTTCTACAATTGGAAAACCGAAGCATTGTCTACATTCAAAGCGCTGCAGAGTTGGCACTTTCAGGTATGGAAAATAAAAAGGATGTACTTTGATAAAATGAAAGGCAGATATCGAGCACACTTTTCTTAATTTAATCTTGCCCAAGTCTCTCTGTATTAAAATACAGACGAGAGTAGAACGAAACAAACTTATTAAACGAGAACGATACCCAACCACCGATGTCCTATTTCAAAAACAAACGGAATACCAAAAAGAGCTAAGCACAAGACTAAAATCAGTAGAGACACTGAGACAAATGGATATAAACGGACTAGCCAATAAAATAAAAGTAACTGTAACAACATCGGTTAAGAAAATATGCTCAAACACGAAAACAGCCAAAACATCTAAACTTCAACCTAATAAAATTAAATTACTAAAAGAAAGACGAAACCGAACAGATCGAACTTCGGACAGCTTCAAAAGTTTAAACAAAAACGTGAAGAAAGAAATTAGGAACGATCATAGAAACTATACTAACAATCTAATAAAAAATATAATACAAGATAACTGCAATATGAAAGTACTCAAAGCAAAAAACTCAAACGGCACAAGAAAAATCATAGAAATAAAAAATGAGAAAAACGTCACCGTCCGAGACAGAAAGGAAATAAGCGAGGCCATTGAAAAATTCTACACTAAATTATACTCGGCAAATACACAACCACAACAACGACGTACTGAACGAACAATAATTAACACCGGCTCAGAAGAAATACCAGACATAACCGACTATGAAATAAGAATGGCCCTAAATCAACTAAAAACGAATAAATGTCCGGGAGAGGATAAAATTACAGTCGAAATGTTGAAAATCGGTGGAAGAAAAATAGAACAGGTGTTAAATATTTTATTTAATAAAGTAATTGATGAAGGAAAGATTCCTCAAGAATGGTACAACTCCGAAGTCATTTTACTATTCAAGAAAGGAGACAAAGCAAACATCGAGAATTACCGACCAATATCCTTGCTCTCACATCTGTATAAATTACTAACTAAAATCATAACCAACCGCCTAACACATAAGCTCGATTTCTATCAACCTATCGAGCAGGCTGGATTCAGAAAACATTTTAGTACCATAGACCACTTGCACACCGTAAGAACACTGATAGAAAAATGCACCGAGTATAATGTTCCAATTCATATGGCGTTCGTCGATTTCCATAAAGCATTCGATTCCATCGAATTATGGGCAGTGCTTGAATCTCTAGAAAACGCACGTATAGATTCAAGATACACTAACATAATTAAAAACATATATGAAAATGCCACCATGTAGATAAAGCTGGACGAAAGCACAAAAACCAATCCCATAAGACTACAACGGGGAGTAAGACAAGGAGACACCATCTCTCCCAAACTATTTACCCTTGCTCTAGAAGACATTTTTAAGAAACTAGAATGGAACAATAAGGGTATCAACGTCGACGGATCATACTTAAACCACTTGCGATTCGCAGATGACATAGTTTTAATAGCCGACAATATCCAAGAACTAAATGATATGTTACAACAATTAAATGCAGTTTCAGGAGCGGTAGGCTTAAAAATGAACTACAGCAAAACAAAAATACTGAGCCGAGACCAGACAAATATAACAATACAAAATCATATCATAGAAAATGTTGAACATTATGTATATCTAGGTCATGTTATCAAACTAGGAAAACCAAATCAAGATGCAAGAAGAACACAACTGGCATGGGGCGCTTTCGGCAAATTAGCATATATCTTGAAAAACACCTCCATTTCTGTAAACTTAAAGAAAAAGGTGTATAACACATGCATACTACCAGTTTGTACTTACGGCTTGGAGACAGTAGCCCTTACCAAAAAATCTGCTAAAAAATTAGAAACAACGCAAAGAGCAATGGAACGAATCATGCTTGGAATATCACTAAGAGACAAGATTAGAAACACCGAGATAAGACGTAGAACGAAGATTAGGGATATTGTGGAAGAAATTGCAAAAATGAAATGGCGCTGGGCAGGTCACGTAGCCCGATATAATGACAACAGGTGGACACGGAGAATTCTGGAATGGAGACCAAGGACGACAACAAGAAGCACGAGAAGACCTCAAAAAAGATGGGTAGATGACATAAGAACAGTGGCAGGCAAACAGTGGATTAGATTGGCGCAAGATAGAGAAAGATGGAAGCAATTGGGAGAGACCTACATTCAGGAGTGGATGGAAAATGGTTGACAAAGAAGAAGAATCTTGCCCAAGTACTTTCGCTATCTAAAGCATCATCAGGGACATTTCGTCAATTTTGAGCTATCCAACAAGTGCAGAATGTAATAAACATATCATTAAACATAAAACTGTACAAACACTACACTAAACAAGGACAAACAGTTTAAAATTATTAAAAAATTGGTCGAAGCTACATTTTGGTCGGCAACAGGAGAGAGAAGGGTATAAACCTATGGTATTTTTTAAATAATTTTAAACTGTTTGTCCTTGTTAGTGTAATGTTTATACAGTTTTATGTTTAATGTTATGTTTACTACATTCTGCACTTGTTGGATAGCTCAAAATTGACGAAATGTCCCTGATGATGCTTTAGATAGTGAAAGTACTTGGGTAAGATTAAATTAAGAAAAGTGTGCTCGATATCTGCCTTTCATTTTATCAAAGTTCATTTATTCGAGCATTCAACCTTATATAAATTTAAAAAGGATGTGTTTGACAATATCAAGAAAACAAAATAACGTCGTATTGGTTAAAGGGGACGAAAGCTACAACTCAAGCATCGGTTTGTTTAGAAGTATTAAGAAAAAGGAAGATCGACCATTAACATCAATCCAAATGAAATAGGAGTCGGCAACTTGGCCAATTTTAGCAAAGAGAAATTGAAGGACGTAAGGAAGCTACTAGAAAGTCACTACGGCAAAGAATGGCAAAATGATCCGAAACTGGATTATTTCAAAAACGTCCTACATTAAGAAAATGTTTCAACCGTACCTGAAGAAGACGACGTTTATTGCGAACCACTCGATAATGACAACGACGAAGAAGTCTTAAGAGTATAGAATTAGTATAGTCAGAAGAGTATAGAAATGACCAATCTCCTGGTCTGTTTATTTCAAAATAGCCAATATCCACTTGTTAGTTGCAAAGTAGCCAATCTCCAAATATTTTTCTTTAATTATAAAAGTATTTTAATAACAACCAAGAAAGGAGCAACGAATTGAGCGATCAAAGTTTATGGAGAACGAATTTTGTGGCTCCAGCTTTTACAAATATATTCACCGTAAAAAATTAGGATTTACTGCAATTTTGCCAGGGTTGAGATTGGTTATTTTGCAAATAGAGGTCTCATATATTGTATATACCAAATCAAAAATATATAATATATAAGCCGATGTACAATCACTAACAACATTTCCTGGTTGGTGTAGTAAATTTCATTAAAAAATTATCAGATCCTTTTGATGCGTCCTCGTATTGTACTAATATATCCAACACAACAGCATGAATGTGAACACGACGATGTGGATATTGCCGCGTCACGTTTTGTGTAATTAAACCAAATTAAAATTTTTTACACCGTTGCTGTTGTAATAATACACTTAACAGAATAATAATTGCTATTATAACAATTGTGGCGACAAAAGAATAGTAACGGTAAACTATTAAAAAGTGGTACTTACAGCAAAAATTATATTCGCCCCAAACACAAACAATTTCACAATCCCTTCAGCACAACCCATCGCTGATCCGCACATATTGACGTCGTTAGTTTTGGTTATCTACTTTTTCACAGTCTAACGAATAAACGAAGCACCGATGGATTCCACAATACAGATAAAGAGATAAGAATACACCTATATTTATATACGACCCTAATAATACCTTTTTTGATAACGTAGAGGGTTTGGTTAAGCGAATTAAAATATTATCCGCATATTTGGCGATGTGTCATTAAAAATTATACTGACATTTTTTATAGTTTATAGCTACTTATCTTTGTTTTAAGAGACTATCGCTTGAAAACAAGTAAATAGTTAAGTAATAAGGTTAAATGTACTTAACAAATTTTTATTTTATAATAGGCGGAGAGGCGATCCGTAAAAGTATAAACTCGAAATTTAGTTAGATTATAGGGTAAGTCCGGGAGAGATGGCTCACATTTTTTTGACTGTCTGTATCTTAGCACAAAAAAGTCTACGCTCTGAAATATTTATATATTTATATTAAAATACCATTAGAAGAAAGTGTACAGAGTTGGTTAAGCCAAATACTTACATACAAAAACAGTAAACATCAAAATACAAAAAATTGTAAAAGGCCAACTCACCCGATGTGTCAGTGTGAAATGGCTCGATCATAAACTTTATTTGGCACGTTTTTTTGCCAATACTTTTCCACATATATCACATAAATTAACATATTTTGAGCAGTTTTCATGAAATTAAGAATTGCAATGCACGCACTGTATCCAGTCTTCTTGTTTCGATGTGGTTGAATATATTTCCCCACAGCCGGCACATTCACAATTTGTTTCATTTTATAGATCATTACTAGAGTCTTTATACATAAATTCACATTCAGATGGCAGCGTTCCAGAGATAGGCCTGTACTTTCTATATGCCAGAAATAACTACATTGTTGTCAGTTTTTAATCGTACCTACAATCGTACGTTATGGGCCGGCTCCTATAAAAGAATTATAATTTCGGAAATATTTATGAATGTGAAACGGAAAAATACTACATTTTTTTAATTATATAATTTTTCTGTTGGTATTTTAAAAATAGAAAGTTATATTTCGGAAATCTGGTCTTTTCGGAATTATATCTTCTGTTCAAAATTGTTTACAATTCGTGGAAATGAAATAATTATTTGTATAATCCGTTTTTGATCTTAATGTCCTTTTAATGACACACTTTCTCTACCTGCATTTACAGTTACAGACATTAAAAAATAATTTAGAATTAAAAAAATATACCTATTTATAAATTCAAAATTATTGTCTAATGCCAGCAATTATAAATTCAGGTAAATACTTGAGAGTAATTAAAAGAATTTTCAGTTGATATCAGACGTTTGTGTCGTGTCAGTGTCAAAATGACCGCGAGTGTAATAAAATTCAAAAACGGTAATTTGTTAAATAGTGAATGCAAAAAAATAGTGTTAAATGTTTTTAACTATTTATCAAACAGTAATAATGATAAAAGTGTATCAACAATAGTGCGGGAAGTTTCTGCTATGACTGGAGTCTCTGAGCGAACGATATTCCGATATAGAAGTGAAAGTAAAAATGGTCCACTCGTAACTCCTATAAGAAAAAAAAGAACCGGTTATTTGAATAGTCGTGAGAATAGATATGATGAAGCAACTCGGTCTAGAATAAGACAAGTAGTGCACGGTTTTTTTATGGACAATATTCCTCCAACCCTTGACGTAGTACTAGAAAAAATTAAGCAAATGGAGCATCTTCCGAATTTTTCCAAGAGTACGTTGAGAAGACTATTGCACGACATGGGTTTTATATATGGCAAACAAGGTAGAAATTCAATATTAATAGAAAAACAAGAAATAGTCGCTTGGAGGCGTCACTATCTCCGGGAAATAAAGAAACTGAGGAACGAAGGAGCCAATATCATTTATATGGACGAATCATGGGTTAATACTGGAATAACCAATGGGCAAGTATGGCAAGATACAACAATAAAAAATAGCCGACAGGCTTTCGTAAATGGACTTACCACAGGTTTAAAAACTCCGACCGGAAAAGGACCAAGATTTGTTTTAGTCCAAAAAAGGTGCTGAAGATTACCATGAAGAGATGGACGGAGATCTATTTGAAAAATGGTTTGAAGAGATGTTAATACCGAATCTCCCAAAAAATAAAAAGAATGTCATTATCTTGGACAATGCATCTTATCACTCTAGGAAATTAAATTTTCCCAAACAATATTGGGTGAAACGTCAAATTAAGGAGTGGCTCTATAAAAAGGACATTTATTTTGAAGAAGATTACTTAAAAAATGAACTTCTGGAAACTGCTAATGTATTTAAAAATATTTATGACAAATACAAAATTGATTGTATTGGTGAAAAATACAGGAATCACAGTGACGAACAATGCCGCGTAGATGTACATATCTTAAGACTTCCGCCTTATCACTGTGAACTGAACCCAATAGAAATGGTGTGGAGTGAAGTGAAACGGTACGTGTCCTCTAAGAATTCAAGTTTCAAACAAAACGACGTTAAAACATTGATTTATGAAGGTTATGATAAAGTACAGAACAATGGACATTGGAAAAATTACGTCAACCATGTTATAAAATTAGAGAATAATTTTTGGACAGTAGACAACATTCAAGATGACATTGAACCTATTAGAATTTCATTAAACGATGACTCTGAAGATGAACTAGATTATGAAAATGAAGATGATTGAAAATTGTTTTTCGGGGGTATTCTTTTCTCAGTAAAGGTAATAAAATATTTAGTTGATCTGGTTGACATGTAGCACACTTAAATAACTCATTAATCGACATAATTTCAAGTAGTTATATTAGACGTCATTATGCAAAAAATAAAGTTATGAACATTTAATAAATTAGTGCACAATTGAGGCCCCTAGAACACAAGGGGTGTAAGTGCCAAAAACAAAGTTTTGAAAAATCTTTGTTCAAAGTTCGATATAAATTTAAAAACCTAGGTAGCACTTTTTCAGTTTTCAGCATGTTTTCAATGACATGTAATTTTTGATGGTGTTATTGTTGTTAATGTAGAAAGTTTGAAGCCAAAAGTACGTGCCTGTTGTTAGATATCAGTTGCTAAGTGATAAGCAACTGCACTTACACCCTTGTGTTCTAGGGGCCTCAATTAGGGGTTTTTTGCAATTATCTCAGTCATTTGTTTATGTATTTTAATTTACAAACTAAAAAATTAAAAAACTGTTTAAGATCTGCAACATTTATTTGAAACATTTTTCCCTAAAATGCACGAGGAACAAAATAGGCAAAAAAATGATTTTTTCCAAACTTCTCATCTTTCTTTAAAAAATAAACAAAGCAAAATTGGCTGTAATTCTTCAAGGAATTATCATCAGTTATCCCTTATCTACCGTTTAGAACATTAAAAAACCTGTAGAATATTTTTCATATTTTTTTCCCTATTAACTGCGGTATTATGTATAAAAGCATTTTAGGAATTATTACCATTTATTTCATTCACGAATTTTCTATTAACAACTTTAGCTTACCTAAACATATCTTAGTTTACCGTGAGTTTGGCCCTGCTTATTTTACAAAAGTAGCAAAACTTACAATGGCAGTAGAATTGGCAACGCTGTTATCCTATATCCGTACACTGCCATCTCAACGTGACTTTATCTATAGTAATTTCCATATGATCGTCAGAGTCTTCGAAAGAAGATGACTCACAAAACATCTTCTTTTGATTCTTGAGTTTCTTGACTTTTTTTTCCAGAGGCCCTTTATTCTTTTTAGCATCCTTTTCTTTCTTTTTAACATCTAAATCTTTGCATATCGCCAAATTCACTGGGCTAGTAAGTACTGCAGCCAATTGTCTACCGCGTTTCCTTACTTGTGAAATACCTTATGTAGAAGGTACTGGAGAGATATCTAAAATTTTACCGGGAGTAATTTTTTCTTTACAGGTCGGCTTATTACCAGGTATAGATGGTAGTTCTAATGGTGACGTGTGAGATGGTGACGTGTGAGACGGCGTCGAAATGCTTGTAGATGGTAGGTTTAGACGTTGGAGATCATCTATTTAAGGAATTTGTGTTGTTGAACTCTCAAGAAAGGCGTACTCTGGAATTGCATTCCGGTCGACTGGATAAATACCACATGCGCGAAAACCAGATAGCTCATTTTGTACTGAGGCAGCTTTTGTCCAAGCCTCATTTAATAATTTCCCGAACTGCAAGCGATTAATCTTCTTTGTAGGATTCATTTTAACAAATGAATTGCAAGCATTGTAATAATGTGACTTCAGCGACTTAAAAAATGAACGATCTATAGTTTATTTTTATGAACGAGAGAGTAATTAGCATAATTTTAACTGGTACCTCCGACCATTCCATGGGCGTGCTCAAGATTAATTGAAAAATTACTTTGAATAATTGTAAAAAATAAATGAATTATTTCAGTGTTATAAAGTGTTATGTGTATGTAAACAAAAGTGACCTCTTTTATCACACACTATATTAGAACTGACTGGCCTACATTAAAAAGGGTTTTAAAAAATTCACATTTTTTTAATTTTTAAAAATTACAAAAGAGAAAAAGAGTTTTTAAAACCGTCTAAGGTATGTTAAATAGATGAATAAAAATATTAATATAAAACTTACAGCTACTTGTTACAAATCCAAATCAGATTCAGAAGATGAACTTTCAGAACCAAGATTTATAATAACTGGCTCGATCATTTTATCAGTAATATTGTCCAGCTTCCACATTTTTTCCTCTTCTTTAATAGTGTGATTTACTGCCTTTTCCCAGTTTTCAGGTTTTACATTATTTACGGCCTCCAAAAACAACTGTTTAACATCATGAATTTTAAAAGTGGTATTTTTTCTTGAAACTTCACTCTTTATCTGTGCCCATACCAATTCAATCGGGTTTAATTCACAATGATATGGTGGGGATCTAAGTACTGTCATTCCACGATTTTTGGCAATTTCATCAATTTCGTATTTTTTAAATTTTTCTTTATGAAGGGCACACAACGAATAAAGTTCCTTTCTTATAGATCCGGGATGGTACGTAATATTTTTTGAACTCAGCCAATTCTGCAAGTCTTTTTTTAACCACTTGGTTGTGGGCAGTCCTTCTATAAGTCTGGAGTGATAACTTGAATTATCCATTACTATTACACAGTTCTTAGGAAGAAGATCTATCATTTGTTCGAACCATTCTTGAAAGACATCAGCGTTCATGTCTTCATGGTAGTCACCGGTACGAGTTGATTCAAAAGTTAATAAACCACCTTCGACAAAACCGTCTGAACTGCCAATGTGTACTATTATCAGCCTGCGTCCCTTTCCTGATGGTGGGTTTAAACCAGTAGATAAGTTATTTACAAAAGCGTGCCTTTGACTTGTAACAGTTTCATCCTGCCAAAATTTATTTGGTGTATGACCCTCGTTGATCCATGTTTCATCAAGATAAAATATTTTTCTTTTTTGGTTTCTCATTTCCTTTATGGTTCTTAGAAAATGTCTTCTCCATATGACAATATCGCTTCTTTCTAATAAAATAGACTTTCTGGGATTCTTTTTCCAGCGGAAGCCTATTTCTTTTAAAAGTTTCCATAACGTACTTCGACTCATTTCTGGGTAATCCTTATCATCTCGAACTGAGACAAGAACTTTATCCAATGATGGAAATTCTTGTCTAAAGAAGAATTCATGCACTTTCCGTCGAAGTCCTTCTTTAAAATGATATTCTATTTGAAATTTTGGTTTCCCTGGAGCATTACGTGGCATTTGAAAACTACCACATTTCTCTTCTTTAATAACTCTGTAAATCGTAGATTTCCCAACACCAAGTGTACTGCTAACTAACTCAACGGTCTCATCAACACTTTCACATAAACGTTTGTCTGTAAATGATTTAAAACAATTAAATATTAATGTTTTTTCATTAACTGTTAAAGGACCAATTTTTCGGCGTTTACACGGCACTTCCAAATTTTCCATAACACTAGTATACACAATAAACTGCACCTTGCAACTGAAGTACCTACTTTTAGTGAACTGTTAAGAATTTTGAATACGCCACTTGGACCTTCCTACAAAATGGAAAAACCCACTATCACATTTTCTGTGGAATAAGTTTAGAAGGTAATTATCTAGTCAATTACTGTCTTAGATTCCTGGAATTAAAGAATTAAATGTTTGATTGTTGAAACCCTTACTTCGTGGAATGCACTCATTTCAGATAAAATAAAACGTTTTATTTTATCTAAAGAATTAAACTTTATTTTGCAAATAGGTAGGTACTTATTAAACTTTTATTGGTTATATATAACCAATAAAATAAACATCTTACATTTCTTGCAAATTCATTAGTACCTGTTAACCTCCATCACTCCGACACTGGCAACCTTATTTAGGGATTAGTAACCCTCACAACTATTGTATTCTATTCTGCTCCAACCTTTATACCTGGTGGTCATACTCAATTTAAAATTGTTTTCCTATATACTTCTGTAAACTTGTTGACAAATATCTGTTTTTCATTGAGTCACCCGTATCAACAGTTTAGGGATTTGCATACATAATTTATTGTTTTATTACTCTCTCATACATAAAAATACACTATAATGGTTGCAAAAACTGTGCAGTGTGGCTCGGTAAACACAGTAGAATGATCTCATTTTCGTCTGCATAGTCCAACATTTGGACGGAGTTGCAATGACATGCATAACCATCCAAAACCAGTAGGACTTTTCCTGGGGGCTTTCTAGGAACAAAGTGATGTCTTAACCAATCAATAAATATATCTGTGTTTATCTAAGCGGACTTTTCATTCATGTAAACCTTTGATCCTGGGGGCATGTCGTCTTCGAATTCTTGCTTTTTATTTTTGCCTTTGAATATACATGTCGGGGGAAGGAAGTTAGCTCCTACATTTTTAGATCCCTTTTGGGCTACAACAAATGCAGGTTTATTATTCAGTTGGAGTCCTGTTTCGTCCATGTTAAATAAACTTCTGGGCTTCTCCATCAACTCATTTTCTAGAATAACTTGCTCTAACAGATCAAAATAATCGCTTACATGCTTTTTGTTCATGCCTCGACTTCTTGCTAAGGATACGCCTTCCGATTTTCTTATACTCAAGTCAGGGTTTCTTTTTAAGAATGATTGTAATCAGTCAAAACCTGCAAGTTTTTTTTCCTTGTTGAAAGTAGTTTTAATATGTAATTCTTCCGCTAATCTGAATGCCATTTCTCTAACTCCAGCTCTCGTAGGTGCAAAACCAGCTTTCTGCAACTTTAGGATATGTTTCTTTATTTTATTTTCATTTTCTTTGCCGAGAACACTACTTACCCCTAATGCACTTTTTTTTAATTGTTATATTTCATTCTTCTTCTTATTGTAGGTGCTGGCACTTCAAAATTCCTGGCGGCAGCATTGACCCCCATTTGTCTACTTCTTACGGCATGTATGGCTGATTAGAGTTGATTTGTAGTCCATAAACCACGTTGGCAATTTCCTTTTCTGTTATACTTCGTTGGCATGGCTGAAAATAAATTTATCTATTAAAAATATCCTTATATAAGTAACTAAAGAGCTAGGCCATATCTCCCTAACATTTGCAAGCCAACTAACCCGAATTGTCAGGGTGAGATGGCCCACTTAATTTCCGTGTGTTGGTAACGTTTGAAAGGACTGAAAACTATGCCTACATAACCTCAACGATACAAACAACATGTCATCAAAACGTGACTTCAATAAAATACAGACAAAAATAAATGCACAATAGTTTTGACGATTACCGAAAAAAGTTTTAAGAAGATGTAAATAAGAATTTCTAAATATCTTACCTTTCAATCTTGGGAAAAACACGGAAACAACGCAATGCATCAAATAACGCAATGCAACTGACTCCAAATAGGATAAAACTGTGATATATTCGACCGAGTCATCTCACCCGACGAGCGATCTCTCCCGGACTTACCCGGAAACCATATGTTTTGTGTTAAGTATTATTTCCACTATTTCTTGTGTATTTTGATGAGTAGAATTGAAATAGGCAATCAAAAATAGTCTATCATACAAGGTTTTCTTTAAAAACTCTTCTTCTATCACAGAAGGTTTAAACGAATAACTTTTTATAAACAATTTCCTAAAAATAGGTCTTCTTCTTCATGTAGTTCCTTCTCCTATCGGAGGTTGGCTATCATCACAGCTATCCGTACCTTATTGGCGGCTGCTCTGAAAACATGTACCGAGCTGCAACTATACCACTCTCTTAGGTTTCTTAGCCAGGAAATTCTTGATAGTCTTCCTATGGATCTTTTACCCTTGATTTAAACTTGCATTATGAGCCGTAATATCTCATATTTCGCACCTTCAGTTTTTGGCCTAAATATTCTAGCTTTCTTATTTTGATATGCTTTATGACCTCGCAATCCTTTTGTAGCCTTCTTAACACTTCTGAATTTGTAACTTGTTGGGACCATGGTACTTTCAAGATCCTTCTAAAGCACCATATCTCACATGATTCCAACTTCTTTATATTATCCACTTTTAGTGTCCAGCTTTCCATTCCATACAACAAAGTCGAGAGCACGTAGCATCTTAAGGCTCTTTTCCTCAGCTCCAGATGGTCTCGATTAACAAATATTGTTTTCATTTTTATGAATGTTTCTCTACCTTGATCATTGTTTTCATTTACCCAAAAATTCGCAGATATTTGTAGTTATTCACTCTTTCTACTTGTTTACCCTCGATATCTAGCCTTCCTACTGTATGTTGCTTAGAAATAATCATGCACTTGGTTTTCTTAACGTTCATTTGTAGTCCATATTTTATACTGACTTGATGGAATCTATTTACTAAGCGTTGCAGTGCTTCTAGACTGTCTGCAAAAACAGCGGTGTCGTCTGCGAATCTTATGTTTTTAAGATTTTTCCGTTTATTGATATACCCTGTTGTTCCTCTGATATTGCTTGCTTAAAAATAGCTTCGCCGTACAGACTGAATAGCAATGGGGACAGCACGCAACCCTGTCTAACATCTCTTTTGATTTCTATAGATTCTGTATCAACATTTTCGATTCTAACCTTTGCTTTTTGATTCCAGTACAAATTGACAATATCCCATATATCTCGACTATCCACATTCTTTTCTTTTAACAGTTTTACTCTGAGTTTCTGATGTCGTACTCTATCAAAAGCCTTTTGATAATCTATAAAGCAGACATATAGATCCTGGTTCATATCTAGTCGTATTTGCGCGAGAGCGTTAAAAGCGAACAGAGCCTCTCTCGTTCCTAGTCCTCCTCTGAATCGAAACTGGGTGTCATCTATATCTTCTTCTATTTTTTTGTATAGTCTTCCATGTATTAGTTTGAGAAATATCTTAAGTGTGTGGCTTATTAAGGAAATTGTTCTGTACTGGGAGCATTCTGTCGCATGTACTGACTTTGGTAGTGTTACAAACGTGGACAGCAACCAATCTTGGGGCATTACTCCTGTTGTAAATACTTTGTTGAACAGATA
Source organism: Diabrotica undecimpunctata (assembly GCF_040954645.1). Taxonomy (NCBI): domain Eukaryota; kingdom Metazoa; phylum Arthropoda; class Insecta; order Coleoptera; family Chrysomelidae; genus Diabrotica; species Diabrotica undecimpunctata. The sequence continues at coordinate 11,779,815 of NC_092811.1, read as the reverse complement.
TAAAAGTATATGCAGTGTTTCTTCGTCAATGCATTTAATTAGCTCAGTGGGTATCTGATCTGGGCCTACTGATTTTGCGGTCTTTGCATTTCTAATTGCCTGTTCTAATTCACACATTATTTTTGTTCCTGTGGTTCTTTTTGTATCATTCTATCATCGCGAATAGTTTTATTATGTATTCTTGCCAAAATCTTAGTTTATCTTTGATGTCTGCAATGAGTTTACCATTATCATCTTTGAGTATCCCATAGTGTTCTCGCTTTTTGGTATTTGTTAGTTCTTTTATTTTTTTATGCATATTAAAGCTGTCATATTTTCTGTCATACTCTTCTATTTGTATACATTGATCTGTTAACTACTTTTCCTTGACCTTGTTTATCTCCACTTTACTTCTACTTTGTAGTTCTTGATATTTTGGCTTATTTCTCCCTTTGGCTTTTATCTTTTTGAATTAGTAGGGACAGGAAAATACCGACAATCTTTTTGAATTCCAAAAACAGAGCTGAAAACCACGCAATTTTCGGATAAAAAAAAAGACATTTCTTTGGTGTCCTTTGTCCCGAAGAAAAATAAAATAGTGTTAGTAACTTCTTCACTTCATTATGATACATAATTTGACCACAAATCAAATAAACCTGAGATTATAGACTTTTATAATCACACAAAAGGTGGCGTAGATATGGTTGACGAAATGTTTGCGTTATATAATGTGTCTCGTAATAGCAAGCGATGGCCTCTAACAATTTTTTTTCACTGCTTAATAATGCAGGAATAAATAGTTATGTTATTTATCAACATAACAAGCCAACTGAAAAACTAAAACGTAGATATTTTTTAAAAGAACTTGGTTTGGCTCTAATTAAACCATATATTGAAAAAAGAGGTAACAATCAAAGAATACCATCAGACATAAGAGCGAAACTAAAAAGAAATGATAGCGGAGAGGACTCTCAAGGACCTCCAAACAAGAAACAACGAACAACATCCAGATGTGGAGTGTGTCTCCGTGGAAAGGATAGAAAGGGCCAAAAAAAATGTGTGAAATGTGACATTTTTCTTTGTCTTGAACATTGTGTATATTTTTGTTCTAAATGTGCAAATAATTGTTAATTATGCTATTTAAACAAAAGTTCATAGTTATAAAATTTGTATTTTTTTTATTCTATATCTCTAATAAAAATGTTGGTAACAAAAATTGTGGTAGTGGTTTAAATATAAACTAAATTTTAGTATATTTTTTAAATCGTTGAATTTTTAACGGAAATTTTTTAAATGATTTAACTTTGAAAAAGATTATATAACAATATAAACATGATTTAAAATCTTAAGGTTGCATGTAAAAATAAAATATTTTCTCAATTTTATAAATAAAAAAAATGGGGTGATAATTTTCCCAACATACAGCCCCTGTCAGAAAATTTCACCACACAGTCGCCGGGTTAATACCTAGGTCCAGATATACACCCATCTTTAAATATTAAAATAATATATTTTTGTTTCATAATTTATATTTAATGTTGTAAAAATATAGTACCTGGTAATTAAAAGGATTTAGGTTAACAATACCCTAATTGCCACACTTTATCTTAACAAATCTTTACTAATTTATTAAATAAATATACACTGAGTTAGCGTTTCTCACAATCTTATTTACAGTCGAAGAAACAACACATTAAACCTACCAATATTCCGTAACAAGATGAATCGCCGTGCAACTTTTTACATTCGATTGGAGTTCTAATTCGAGTTTTAATGGTGTCAAAATTTTTGGCTTATAAATACTTAACAAGATAAGTAGCCTTTACTCATTTTTTTCCACAACACAAAAATATAGAAGAAGAAGGGAACAACAGAAGAAGATATAAACAACAGACTGAGACAAACAAGAAACTGTATAAGACAACTAAACTCAGTGTTGTGGGATAAGAACATTACGATAAAGACAAAAAAGAGAATATATAACACCCTGACAAGAAGTATCCTGACATATGGGTCCGAAAACTGGACAATAAACAAGAGAAATAGAGGTAGAATAAAAGCAGTAGAAATGGAGTTCCTGAGGAGAAGCTGTAGACTTACAAAAAGAGACAGAATTGAAAACGCAGAGATTAAGCGGAGAATGGGAGTGCAATCAGACATAATCGACTATATAGAGGAGAAGAGACTATCCTGGTACGGCCACGTCAGAAGAGCGGACAGAGGACGCTGGATAAACAAAATCACAGAATGGAGCCCGATTGGAGAGAAATAGAGGTAGAATAAGAGCAGTAGAAATGGAGTTCCCGAGGAGAAGCTGTAGACTTACAAAAAGAGACAGAATTGAAAACGCAGAGATTAAGCGGAGAATGGGAGTGCAATCAGACATAATCGACTATATAGAGGAGAAGAGACTATCCTGGTACGGCCACGTCAGAAGAGCGGACAGACGGACGCTGGATAAACAAAATCACAGAATGGAGCCCGATTGGAAGAAGAAAGAGAGGAAGACCCCGAAGGTCATTCAGAGATGAAATCGACGAGGCTATGGAGAAAAGAACCCTGCGAGATGGAGACTGGAATGACAGGGAAAATTGGAGAAAACGGTTGAGTGAAGGAAGACAGTGAAAACTGTGGAAATCCTTAGTAGTAGTAGTAGTACAAAAATATAGAACAGATAGTATGGCACGGAGATAGCCAGCTACTAAATTGGTCAGCCAATTTAACAGAATTAATAAACGAAAACAATCCTCAATAAAAGATGTAAGAACATTTAGACGTGCGTGTGTAAATTCAGACCACTACATGATCACAGCCACTATAAGACAAAAAGTTAAAATTGAAACAAAACAGAAAAACCAACATAAAAAGTAGAATGGTAGAATGTCAATAAAATAAGTAATGAAGCAGTAAGAAAAAAATATGAAGAGCCAGTAACAGTTCAAAAACAGTTCAAAAAAGAAATATAAAGCAGAAGATATAAACACAGAATGAGAGATAATCAAAAAATCAATAGAAGAACGTGCAAATATGCAAGTAGGTAAAAGTCAGGATAAAACAAAAAACAGATGGTATAACCAAGAATGTAGAGAAATGACAGGAAAAAAAGTGTAAGCTAGGATTAAATAGCTAAGAACAGATAAAGAGGAAAACAGAGAAGAATATGAAATATTAAGAAAGAATGCTAAGAAAGTGATAAGGCAAAATACAAAAAGATGAGTAGACGAAAAAATGCAGGAAACAGAGCAGAAAAGTACAAACAGAAATACGAAAAATTTTTACAAAAAGATTAAAGAACAAAACAAAAAATACAAAGGCAAACCAAACGGAATAAAAAATAAAGAGGGAACAGTGATAATAGAGGATCAAGATACAAGCAAATATGGAGGGATTACTATAGAGAGCTCTTGACGGAGGAAACAACAAGGGAAGAAATGAATAATGAGGAAAAAACGGTGCACGAAGAAGAAGCAGACGAAGTAGATGAACTAGACATCGAAATTTCAAAAGAACCAACATTAGAGGAATTGGAGAAAGTAATACAGAGAAGCAAAAATTGAAAAGCCCCTGGTAAAGATGAAATTAATATGAAACTAATAAAATACGGAGGAAGAGATCTGAGAGGAAAAATAGGCACTATTAAAAAATATATGTATAGAAGAGAAAATGGCAGGGGACTGGGAGGTAGGGCAGATCATAACAATACATAAAAAGGGAGACCAACAAATTTGTGAAAATTATAGAGAAATAACGTTACTAAATACAACATATAAAATATTGATCAATATCAATAATAAAAAGGAGGTTATTAAAGATCACAAAGAAGACAGTGGGACCGTACCAATGTGGATTCACAAAAGGAAGATATACAATAGATGCAATACACACAATAAAACAAATAATGGAAAAAGTAAATGAATATAAATTAGAATTGGAAATGTTATTCATAGACTTCAAAAAGGCATTTGACTCAATTAAAAGGAAAAGATTATTGATAGCACTTAAAAAATTAAAAATTTCACATACACTCAGAAAATTAATATAAATGACAATGAGATCTACAAAAATTAGCATAAAGACACAAAGAGGAGAGACAAACGAATTCAGTAATAAAGGGATGAAACAAGGAGATCAACAACGCTATTTAATCTAGCCTCAGAAAATATACTACGAAATATAAATAAAGGAAATCTAAGAACAAAAGGTGTTCAAATAATCGCATATGCAGACGATATTGCTATTATTGCAGTTAACAGGAAAATAATGAAAGAAATGCTAGAAGAAATAAAAGAGAAAGGAGAGGTAATCGGACTAAGATTAAATCAAGAAAAGACAAAAATATTAAGATTAAGGAAAAAGCCAATGAAAGAAAAAATCCAAATAGGTAGTTCTGAGTTTGAAGAAGTAGAATACTTCAAATACCTAGGAGTTACAATAAGCAAAACCAGAGAAAGGAAGTCCGAAATAAAAGAAAAAATATTAGCAGCGAATAAAGCTTATTTTGCAAACAAAAGATTACTTAAAAGCAAAATACTGACTAAGAAAAGTAAGATGAACATTTAAAGCACCATAATTAGGCCAATATTATTATATACAGAAGAAACAATGACGATGGTCAAAAAATATGAAGAAGACTTAATAATAGCGGAGAGAAAGATTATGAGCATCATACTGGGATCAATCAGAACAGAGCAAAATGAGAGATTAAGGAACAACTTAAGGAAGACATTGTGACTAAAATAAAGCAATGCCGAGTTAGATGGTTAGGTCACATTTGGCGAGCAAGAGATGAAGTAGTGACATACGCAATAATAGAATGGAATCCAGGAGGAAGAAAGAGAAGGGGAAGACCAAGATCAAAGTGGCTGCAAGAAGTTGAAGAAGACCTCCAAAGGGCAGGAGTCAGAGAATGAAGAGGAAAAACTAAAGACAGGAAAAAATGGAGAGATATCGTCAAGAAAATAACATAAACAGAAGGGAGTGATCCACCCAAGAAATAGGATCTAGAAAGCATCCGCGGTTTAATCCCATGCTGGGTTGTATAGCCATTATATATATATATATATATATATATATATATATATATATATATATATATATATATATATATATATATATATATATATATTGTTATGGATCAGTGTATCGATCAGAAATAGAATAAAGAGTTTTTTTATTATTTTAATATACCGCGGGCATATAAGTTAAAATACAACCCTGTACTTATTTGTAATAGTTAAAATAAGAGAAGACATTGTTCCGTGACGGTACCTGGACGAGTTTTTCCTTGAAAGACTGAGTGAATAGTGAAAGGACAATGGAAACTCGTATAATTATAGATTTAAGAATAAACTTGTAATTGTATTTTGCGGTGGGCATTTTTCAAAAGTAAATAAGAATTAGATTTAGATATGAGATAACAAGAATTTGGAACTTTATTTCTGTTGAAAAAGGCAAAATTGTTAATGGTTTCTGAAAAGTAATTTGAGTGAAAGTAGTTTATTTGTTTTAAATATTATGTTGGAAATTTTCTAAATCGAAAATTAGTGGGAAAGATGAATGCTTATGATTGGTTAAAAAGGAATGATGGGGAATGAGAGAGTGGAGAAGGTTGTCTGGGGAGATTGAAAAGATTATTATGTTACCGGCAGACCAGAAGAGAAGACTTGTTTTCGTGTAGTCAATCTGAGTACCAGTGTTTTCGTTTGTTAGTGAAAAAGGTGGAAGCTGAGAGCAGATCAAAATCGAGAAGATTAATACCTCTTTTGAGTCTGCATAGTCCACGAGATATAATTGAGAAAGAAAGGAGAATTTGTGAATAAAGAGTACCGGTCAAAAGAGGCTTGGGCTTGTGTTTTCGGAGGAGTAGTTTGCTGGTATGCGGTTTGGATCGATGCAGAGAACGAGAAAGATTTGATGGTAGCCGGACATAATCAATCAAGGAAGGAACTATGGTTTGATCGAGAGGAGATATCATTGGTGTAAAAAAAACAAAGGTCAGTCAAATAATTTGAATGAAAGAAAACTTTAAGATATTCTAAAGATAAAATCAAATATAAGCATACGAACTAAGATTCCAAGTTTCAAAGAGTTATTTTTTTTGTGAATAAATTATATTTTTATATGGTCATCTTTTTTAGTAGATATTATTATAAAACAGATCAATAGATAGTTTGTAATTAAAATTAAATTTAGAGTATAGGAGTTTGTTGGGAAAGATAATTGCCCACAAAGGTTATTTATTAATATTCATCGTTATTGCTTATTGAAAATAAATAATAATGTGTGTGCATATTTACGTTGTTTTAATGTTAGTTCCGTTTCCTGTTCTATCCCGATTATGAGCAACTAGGAGATACTGAACCCACTAGAAGAGATATATAAAGTAAACTGATTAAAGTAAAATTAAAAAGGCACCCTGAGAAATTTTTATAGTAATTGATTTGTATGACTCTGCATAAATTAGTGAATTAATTAAGTAAATAATTGGATTAATTAAATTAGTGTTAATTAATAATAAAACATCATAAAGCAGATCACAACAATATATATATATATATATATATATATATATATATATATATATATATATATATATATGAAAATTACTGAGTTCTCGGGAAGAACCGCGTTGAGAATTTAAAACTCGACGTTTCGGCACCCATTTTGGAGCCATTATCAAGAGGGATACGGTTCGGTTCGAGTTCGGGGTCTCAATCTGCCTACTCCCCTCACTCGAGACGTACCAGTATCGTGTTCTATATTGCAAGAACTGTCTCTCGGCACTGAGGTCTCAATCTGCCTACTCCCCAGTGTCGAGTGACAACCGGTCTTGCCCTGTGTGGCTGCTTTTATACTCGCTGTATGCGCGGGAACGGTATGCGCTGACGTGGTCTGAACTGACGTGGCCTGAGCGGTGTGGGCGGGAGGTCGCTGAAGAAGGGGTCGCCATGTTGCCGGCAATCGTTTCGCGTCATCGCGCGTGTTCAAGCTGTGAGGCCGTTTTTCGATTTCGATAGCTTCACGAATGATTCTCGCTTTTAATGAGCGGATGGGAGCGATGGTTTTTGCTTTTTCGAAATCTATTTTGTGGCCTGTCTGAATATGATGTTGGGCTAGGGCTGAAGTGGTATCGGAATGTTTGACTGATAGAGAATGTTCGTAAATACGGTTATGGATTCGTCGGTTTGTCTGTCCTACGTATGTACGTGGGCAACTGGAACAAGCTATCTCGTAGACACCATGGTCTTCATTGGGGATTTGGTCTTTTACGGATCTAACGAGATTGGACAATTTGGAGTGAGTGGTGAAGATGGTTTTGATATTAAGAGGGATAAGAGTTCTACTGATCTTGTCAGTGACACCTTTAATAAAAGGTAGAAAGATTTTGGGTTGATCCGGCGGCAAGGTTTCTTTTTTGGATGGAATGGGGTTTAGAAGTTTTTGAATGCTTCTATTGATTTGGGTTTTGTGGTAGCCGTTTTGTAGGAGTGTTTGTCTTATTGAATTGATTTCGGATGACCTGTGATTGTTGTCGCTAAGTCTTATGGAACGGGAAATAAGAGTGTTGATGACTGAATTAAGTTGGGCGGGGTGATGATGTGACTGGGCATTGAGATAGCGGTTTGTATGAGTGGGTTTCCGGTACACGGAATAGGAAAAACTGTGAGGTGGATTTTTCTGAATAAGAACATCAAGGAATGGCAAAGACGCTTCAGACTCAACTTCCATCGTGAATTGAATGCTGGGATGTATTCCATTCAGGTGGGAGAGGAAGAGATCTAATGTGTCTTTACCATGGGGCCAAATGACAAAGGTGTCATCAACGTACCGTAACCAGCAGGTGGGTTTGAGATTTGACGAGGACAAGGCTACTGTTTCGAAATGTTCCATGTATATATCTGCTATTACGGGAGAGAGGGGCGATCCCATTGGGGCACCTTTGATTTGACGATAGAAACGATTTTGGAACGTGATATATGTATTAGACATGCAGTGTTTTATAAGAGATAATGTGTCTTGGGGAATTTGATGTTTAGAGTCCAAGATGGAAATGGTTTCATCGATGGGAATGTTGGTGAATAAAGAGACAATGTCAAAACTGACTAGTATGTCTGAGGGCGAAATAGAAAAGTTTTTCAGAAGATCAATGAAATGAAAAGAGTTTTTGACAAAGGACGAGGCGTTTTCGGCTAATGGTTGTAAGGATGAAGCGAGATGTTTTGCCAATTTCTGAGTGGGGCAGTTGTATGCACTGACGATAGGTCTTAGGGGAACATTGGGCTTATGGATTTTTGGAAGGCCGTATATCTTTGGAATTCGGGATGATTTTTCTCTGGGTATAAGAGATTTTTTGAGGTCTGGAGATAGAGTAGACTTATTTATAATGGATTTGGTCGTTTTTTCTAGATATGTGGTTGGATCATTTGGGACATGTTTGTATTCTGTGGAATTCAGAAGTTCGGACATTTTGTCGAAATAGTTAGAAGAGTTGAGAATGACGGTGGCATTACCTTTGTCGGCCGGAAGGATGACGATGTCAGGGTTGTTGTAAAGTTCTTTGAGGGCACGTCTTTCTGAAAGACTGATATTTGAAGGTGGCGGTTTGGAAGTACGGAGAATTCTGGCGACATCTTGTCTGGCAACTTCGGCTTGGTCGGAAGGAAGATGGGAAATAGCTTCTTCAGTTTGACAAATAATTTTCTCAGTTGGAATGGAAAGAGGAGTGACAGAGAAATTGAAGCCTTTTGACAGAGCTTTGGTAGCTGAATCGGATATGTGAATATCTGAGAAATTATGGACAACAGTAGAAGGTTGTTGATTTGAAACGGGCGGTGGATTTTGCTGAGAGATAAGTTGGTCCAGTTTGCGTTTCTGGGTTTGGGTTTTGTTGTCAGAAATGTGTTGGGCTTTTTGGTGAGAAAGACGATCGAAAGTGTCCCATAATAATGGATGGATATTGAAAGAGTGGATGTCATTGTAGGTTTTAAGAAGTTGGGAATTTGTTGTATCTAAGTTGCGTCGGGTGGAATGAATTGAATTTCTAAGAAGCGAAAAACCAGTGGCTCTAAGAATTTTGGAAATTGATGAAGATTTGGTGTGATGTTTAACTTGTAAAGATTTTGGAATGACTTGATGGTCACGACATGATTTAAGAAAAGCAAGATCACAGAGAAGACGGTATTTGCGTGTTAGAAGATTAGAAAAAGATTTGGTAAGAATGAAAAATTCCTCCCCGTAGAGGCGAATAAAATGTTCGGATAAGTTTCCGCGGTCAGATGAATGAAAATTACTGAGTTCTCGGGAAGAACCGCGTTGAGAATTTAAAACTCGACGTTTCGGCACCCATTTTGGAGCCATTATCAAGAGGGATACGGTTCGGTTCGAGTTCGGGGTCTCAATCTGCCTACTCCCCTCACTCGAGACGTACCAGTATCGTGTTCTATATTGCAAGAACTGTCTCTCGGCACTGAGGTCTCAATCTGCCTACTCCCCAGTGTCGAGTGACAACCGGTCTTGCCCTGTGTGGCTGCTTTTATACTCGCTGTATGCGCGGGAACGGTATGCGCTGACGTGGTCTGAACTGACGTGGCCTGAGCGGTGTGGGCGGGAGGTCGCTGAAGAAGGGGTCGCCATGTTGCCGGCAATCGTTTCGCGTCATCGCGCGTGTTCAAGCTGTGAGGCCGTTTTTCGATTTCGTTTATATATATATATATATATATATATATATATTTATATATCCAGTTCTAAGATCCGCGTTAATAGTCAAATTTGGGACATTAGGGACATCAACTTAGATGAGGAAGCATGGAGAGATAGCGATGAATGGCGACTGGGTATCGAAAAATATCGTAGAATGTTGTAGATCGATTTATATAATAGTTTTATATATTCCTGTCAAAAACCTTCCATTTTTTACAGTCCGGTATGTACAATTTCGCTAATGTTAGGATTTGTTATAAGTGTATCAGTATATACTACACTGTACTTATACATTTCTTTAACTCTTTGTTAACATGTAAATAGTATTTCTTGACCTTTAGATAATTAACATATGACCAGGAATGCAAATTTATTAGTTTCTGTACACTGAACCTCTGTGTTATTTTGTTATTTAATAAAATCACTTAACGCTTTGCTAACACGATTCTTTCGAGTATATTTGGATCGATGTTAGAAAAAAACACATCAAAAACAGTAGATATTTTGGAACCTAAATAAACTTACTTTAACCTTTAATTGTGGCTTATTCCCATTTAAATAGTAATTAATATTTTTTATCGGTGCATTTAAACAACTTCTATAGAAAATGTCACACCGAGAGTGCAGTACGGCTAATATAGGAATGCACAATTGCCGGATTCCACGCCTTGTGCTTGGCGATACAAACAGGTCCAAGTGATAGTCACAGAACCGTACCCAGATCTCTACGCCGGGCTCTGTTATTTATTATAAAATAATATATTGATAAAATAATTGCCTTCAAGTAGCCAAATAAGAGGCATGAATTTGAATAAAAAGACCTTAAGTTTTTAGCGAGAATTTTATTATAAAACTGTATACTTTATTAAACTAACAAATGTATTTTAAATTACATTTCTTGATAGCTATAAATATACCGGGTGGAACCTCCGGTAACTCGATTTCCGTGCACCCAGCCCAATATCCAAGAAAAACTTTTTCTTTTGTAAATATGTGAAAAATTATCAGGAACGGGAATATCGAAAAATCTTTGCCCATTTTTTAATCCCGGCTATGTTATTAAAAAAACAAGTTGCGCACTTGAATCACTGCGAAATTTTAACACCTACTATGAAATTTTTTTTTGTGGAAATCTGAAGTGCAGTTTTTGTCCTTGTTAAAACATAATGCAGTCTCGCATTTTTTACACACAACATAAGTTTACCTAGTTCCTTGGCATAGCAACCTGGTAGTTTTCAGCGAAACCTTGTGTTATTCCATATGGGATAATGGTTTTCCTTGCCCACACTTGACCAGATGAGCAGGTATAAGGTTTATAGTGTAAGTTATTTAACATTATATTATATTTATACTTTATTAAACTAACAAATATATTTTAAATTACATTTCTTGATAGCTATAAATATACAGGGTGGAACCTCCGGGAACTCGATTTCCGTACACCTAGCCCAATATCCGAACAGCCCATACTCTGATTGGACTGGTAAATGCATTTTATTGGTTATACAGTGTAAAATAATCGAGGTTACTCACAGATATTCAATTAATTATACTAAAGTCGTCCTCTACATCCGAGATGTCGGATTCGCTTTCGCTACTCTCCCCTGTGTTCGCGTGTATTATCAATTGGTCTAAGTAATCTTGCAGGTTGTCCGCAGTCCACATCTCAGTTTCCGTTTTCTCAACAACATGAGTGACATAATTGCGCCAAATTTGCTCTTAGACGCGTGCGAAACCGTCGTCGATCAACTTTCGTACCTCGTTGTTTTTAAAAGTGGTATTATGGGTACCTACATATCGCTTAACTTGGTTCCACACCATTTCTATAGGATTCAATTCGCAGTGATATGGAGGAAGCCTTAAAATATAAACATTATGTTGTGAAAATACTCATCAAGATGATACTTATCACATTGATCTTTAAAAGCACGCGCTGCTTCTAATAGCTCGGATTTCAAATAACACTCCTCGAAAAAAATGTCTTTTTCCACTAGCCATTCCTTGATTGCAGCTTTATTCCAGGAATTGTTAGGGAATCTCTCTTTACGGGAGTGGTACGATGCATTGTCCATTACAATGATATTCCTGCGACCATTATTTGGTAAATTTGATATTAATGTCTCCTTAAATCACGACTCAAAATATGCGGCATCCATTTCATCGTGATAGTCGCCATCATTTTTCTTTGCCAGAAAAACACGCTGTGTGCCAGGAAGGAAACCTCCTGAAAAACCTGCATGCAATAAAACATATCGTGGACCTCGTTTAGTAGGTGCTTTTAAGCCAGTACTTAAACCTTTGAGAAAAGCATCACGACTGTTTTGTATCGTAGTATCGCACCATTCGTAATTCATAGATTGGCCAACATTAACCCACGATTCGTCCAAATATATGATATTGCAATGGTCTTTTTGCAAACGTCGTATAGTTCTCAAATAATTATGGCACCAATGAATAATATCCTCTCGCTCCACCATGATGCTTCTTCGGCCACGTTTCTTATAAACAAATCCAATATCTTTCAGAAGTCTGTATAAAGTAGAAAGAGACAACGGCTGTATATTCTCATTGGGTGAAATAGGGAAAGCTTGGAGTTTATCAAATACTAATTATGACAAACAAGTTTATGGCCATATTTAGGTGATTATGTTAATGATGGTAATTTGTAGCAGAAGTTTTACAAAAGAAATGAAGACCTATTTATAGAAACAACATAATAGTATTTTTAATATTTTACATACAACAGAAAAAATCTAATTTCTATGAAAGAATTGGAAATTTTAATATTATTTATAATATCTATAAATAATATCATTTCCAAGTTTCCAAATTCTTTCCTAGAAATTATGTAGGTTTTTTCTATTTTATGTAAAACATTAAAACTACAGTTATTGTATGTTGTTCTTGTAAAGGGGTGTTCAAATGTTACTCTTATAAATATGATTCAATTGTATAACTCATGTTGACGTTTTATATGCAAAATTCATAGTTTTCGTTGTCAATAACTCATCAATGCCTTTTTATTCTACTGTATACGTATACATGATATAAAATATTTTACTCGTACTGCCGGCAGATGCATTTTATCCAAGCCGGTCCTGTGAGACAATGAGCAATCAACAGCTGGAGAAAACCGACAACCCTGCGCGTTTATTCTCCATAAGAAAAGCATTGCCGTATCTTACCAGTACTGCACTCTCAGTGTGACATTTTCTATAGTGCAAATCGCAAATGGGCAGTTAGAGAGACATCGTTAGACGAACGAAGAAAACTATTAGCTCTATATTACTCCTCAGAGAAATTTACTGTGCAACTTATATCGTTTTATTCAAAAATTAAAAATATTCCAACATATAATCAATTTTATTAGGAAGCGCGAAAATGATGTGATGAGTCGTACCGAAACATAAAAAAGTCAGTGGTACTACCTTTTTTCTTTTATAAATATCGTATGTATAGGAGGGCATCAATAGAAGAGCTAGAAAAAAGAGGGAGTATCCATAAAAAAAAACAATACTTAAAAATACAATTAATAATAATTACGAAATTATCGATGAAAATATCTTAACAGTGAATATCAAAATCCATCGACGTAATATCACGTGAATAGCAATGTATGCCACATCCGAAGATGAAGAAATAAAGATTTTTTGAGACCTTTAGTGAATACTATTTAAAAATTATAGTAAATGTAGAATACAACAAATCGCCGGCATATTTATGTTTTGTGGACCTTAAGAAGACATTTCATCATCATCATCATTTTGACTTTACAACCCTGTGTGGGTCCTAGCCTCCCCAAGAATTTTTCTCCAGTCGTCCCTATCCATCGCCTTCCTCCGCCAAGCACGTATTTCCATATTTCTCATGTCTTCATCGATGTTATCTAGGAATCTTGTTCTGGGTCTTCCTCTTCTTCTTTGACCAATAGGTCTATCAAGGAGCGTTTTTCTAGCTGGGTCGGTTTGCTCCATCCGCATTACATGGCATATCCACCTCAGACGTCCTATCTTTATGTGTTTTACGATATCTGGTTCCTGGTATATCCTATATAGTTCGAAGTTGTATCGTCTTCTCCAGACACCATTTTCATTTACCGCTCCATAGATGCGCCTTAGTATTTTTCTTTCGAAACATCCTAACATGTTTTCATTGCTTTTTGTTAAAGTCCAGGTTTCTGAACCATATGTTAGGACTGGGCGTATTATTGTTTTGTAGAGTTTTACTTTTGTATTTCTTGATATAACTGTAGATTTAAAAAGGAGATTAAGCCCAAAATAGCATCTATTAGCCGTGCAAATTCTGCGGTTTATCTCTGCGGTAGTGTCATTTTCAGTATTGACGAGCGTTCCCAGGTATACAAATTCGTTAACTACTTCGATGACGTCATTTTCTATAACAAGTGGCCGTAGTGTTTGTGGTTGCGTACCTATTTTCATATATTTTGTTTTATTGGTGTTTATTATTAAACCCATTTTTGTAGCCGCTTCCTTTAATGCTACGTACGCCTCTCGTGCTGCGTTTTCCGTTCTCCCAACAATATTGATATCATCAGCATATGCGAAGATTTGCACAGATTTGTTATATATTGAACCGGTAGTTGTAATTTGTGACGTACGTATTACTTTTTCCAGAGCTAGATTGAATAGTATACAGGAGAGTGGGTCTCCCTGACGTAGCCCGTTATTTGTTTTAAAAGGTTCAGAGAGTTCCCCCTGGATTCGTACTTTGCATTCAACTTTTTTAAGGGTTAGTTTGGTTAAACTTACCAACTGATTTGGTACTCCTAGGTCTATCATTGCTCTGAACAATTCTCTTCTATTTACAGAGTCGTAGGCTGCCTTGTAGTCTATAAATATGTGGTGCATGTCTACACCGTATTCCAGTGTTTTCTCTAGAATTTGTCTCAGGGTTGAAATCTGATGAATTGTTGATTTACCACCTCTAAAACCAGCCTGGTATTGTCCTATTATTCGCTCTGCATATGGTGCCATACGATGGCATAGTATATTGGAGAATATTTTATACGCTGCATTTAGGAGCGTAATTCCTCGATGGTTAGAGCATTCAAAGATATCTCCCTTTTTGTGTATGGTGCAAAGTATTCCAATATTCCAATCATTGGAAAAGGACTTCTGTATCCATATTTCTTTTATAAGCTGCTGTAGCGCTATTACGATATCGTGGCCACCTTCTTTATATAATTCCGCTGGGAGATTATCTATTCCGGGTGATTTGTTTCTGGCTAGTTTGTTTACAGCGTCTTTAACTTCCAGGATCGTTGGTGGATCCTCCTCCCTCTCGTCTGCTCCGCTTACCTCGCAGCTTTCGTCTTCCGGGTTTTCTTTTTCTTCCTCTATATTAAGTATCTGGTTAAAAGAAAGACATTTAACAGGGTCAAATTAAAGGACTTTGCACACAAGAGAAATAATTCTAGGAATAATCAAAACGATCAAAAATATCTACCGAAATAGAAGTATACGCTCCCGGAGAAGCTGAAGCTGTTTTCACTTGAAGATCCTTTTTGTGTAGGGGGTTATCCCATTCTGGGTTTGGTTTTACAGTTTCTGGTGTGACTTTGCTGTTTTCACTACTTTTCTCCATTCTTTTCTCTCTTTTATTGACTTTTCTATAGTTCTAATTTTTATACTCCTTAAGTCTTCTTCCACTTTTTGTCTCCATCCCAGTTTAGGTCTGCCTCTGGTTCGTTTACCTGGTGGTATCCATTCCATTATAACTCTTAACGGATTCTTCTTCACTTTTCTCATTATGTGTCTATACCATCTAATTCTTTGTGCTTTTATTGCTCTAAATCTTCTTCGTTTTCCCTCTTTAGTCCAAGTATATTTCTGATAATCTTCCTCTCAAAAAGTTTCAACTGCTCTTCTCCTCTTGCTAGTAATCTAAATGTTTCTGCAGCATATACTACTATTGGTCTTATGGTCATTTTGTAGTTTTGTATGTCTTTGTGTTTATATCTGGTGCGACATATGTCCATGTTTAATGCTGCTGCTAAATTAAATTAAATTAGTCATTTTCCATTACTGTTTGTTGTGTCATATATTGAGTTTGCACCTACAACCTCTCTGAAGCAATTTTCATTGCCTATTTGGGCGTTGAACGTCCATTTAATATAATCACTACAAAATTTAACAAGTTAAATTCACCAAAAAACATGTACAAAGATGTTAATTGGAGCTGGAGGATCAGATAATAGAACAAGTGATGGAGTTTAAATATCTAGGCATCACACTCTCCTGTAAAGCTCGAAAGAGAAGTGGAAGATCAAGTGAATAGAGCAAAAGAGCCGCAGGATGCCCGAATGAAACAATATGGAGAAATAAAACAATAATATAATTTACAAAACAGTTATCAGACCAATAATAACATACACGGCAGAAACACGACCTGACACAGAGAGGACAAAAAGGATGTAAGATATTATGATACAGAGCTAGAAGTACAGATACACGATTAAGATGTAAAGAGGAGAAAAAGAAGAAATAGAAGAGTAGAATAGAACGATCATATAAGCCGAAATCAACAAATAGAGTAGTAAAGATGGCAAGAGACGGCTCCCAATAGGAAGACGGTTAGTAGAAAGACCACGAAAACGATGGAACGACAACTTACTGGAGGTAGATTAAAAAAGAGATAGAGTAATGTCTACACAAAAAGAAGAAGAAGAAATATTTTTTCCGTATTTATTTTTGTTTTTAAGATTTTAATTTTATTCCATTGTTTTTATTTACCATCAAAGATCAAAGGTTTCCATAGTCCAGCTATTTCCATAACTTTCATGCCTAATTATTTGTCTTTATGTTTCACTTGCTTGAAAAAATCTTCTATTTCTTTATATTATTTTACATCAATTATTCCTTGACAGATACTATTTGTTTTCTAATTTGCCTATTAAGTCATTTATATATTGACACAAGGTACATTATAGGTATGGTAACTTTACCAGGTTCCCCAAGTTGGGACTTGAGACGTAGAGCCAGCAGTCCTGCTTTCACAAAAAAAGTTCCTAGTAAAGAGAAGATTCCGAATTGACTTAGCAGAAGCCGACTTAATATGTTTTTGTTTATATGAACTTCAAATATCAGTATTGTTATCAGTATATTTGCTTCTAAGGAAAGATGTTTCACAAAACTGTCAATTAAGTGAAATGTATAGAGCGTGTCGTAGAACAAATATAAGTCCATGTCTATTTAGTAGAATTTTGAAATAATCTTATTGGGAATTAAACAACGTTCTTTTGCAGTGCCAAGTACATGTGATAAATTAGTTGAAGATAAAAAAATATCTTCATTTTCAATAACGCTTTTATAATGATTCCTGCGAAACTGCTTATGACGAGAATTAAACTGATAATACATAGATAACGTAGTAGATTTTATTACACCTGCTTATATGAGTGTACTGTACGAGTGTAACTGACAATATCAGAGATAACGTTCCATTTAAACGATTATGGTACTTTAGTCTCGTGACATTTACATTATTCTTGCACCTCCAGGAAATTTAGTACTCTGAAAAAATCATTAAGTCATCGTGTAAATAAACAACTTATTGTGTCACCATTTTCATGATTACTATCAAACTGTACTCTTTAGTTTTGTCGAAAACAAAAGAATAGAGTATTCAAGCCGAAGCACTTGAAGATGCGCTTGATACTATTTTACCGACAGTCTCACTTCTATAGAAAATCACAGCAGAAAATCACACACACACACACACACACACACACACACACACACACACAAACAATAATAATTCCCGACCTGAATGAGACTTGCATACCCGTAGGAACTTTTGGGCATACAAATTTTTGCGTGAAGGAGGATTGGTCCAGGTTTAGAACGAGTCCCAATGCTCTCCAGGGACTCTTTCATGACCTCCTTATAGCACACTGATCCGCTGTAAGCGGCTACTATCATAATAATGGTTGTCACCTGAGAGTCATTGGAAACGAGGCTCTCACTTGACGTCTTCTCCGCGTGAAGTTGTAACAATTATATTTGTCAATAGGGGGTTAAAAGTGGGGACTGAACAATCCCTGGGCTTAAAGATAAAGTAAGCAAATAAACTGAAATGTTTGCGAATGGTTACTCTTGTTTTGGTTAAAGAGCAAGGCCGTGAATAAGGATTCCTCTTATTTTGGGGGCACTGGGAGAACTAACTACGAAAAAGAAATCAAAATATACTTACAGAAATGTCTTGGGCAACAATAAACAAGAATATATCTAAACAGTTTAAAATTAGGAAGCCGTTTTAAAAAAATCCTCCAGCTCCTGAGAAGGAAAGGTTTAGGTTTTTTCTTTCCTACAAATGTTTTAAGGGTGAGCATCTTTTTAAAAGGTTATTCGTTGGTTAGGCCAGGTTAGGGTTAGGTTAGGTTAGGACAGAATAACCAACGAAGACATCAGGAGAAGAACCGGAGTGACTGACATCATCGAGAAGATAGCCAGACTAAAATGGAGATGGGCAGGACACATAGCCAGAATGACAGATGGGCGATGAACAAAGAGGTTAGTGGAATGGAGGCCAAGGGAAGACAAGAGAAGCGTCGGTCGACCACCTACAAGATGGACTGACGATTTAAGAAGACTCAATAAAAACTGGATCGGAGCGGCGCAAGATAGACGGGGTTGGAAACATGAGGAAGAGGCCTATGTTCAGCAGTGGACTCTTGAGGCTGGATGATGATGATCTTTTTAAAAGAAATAATTTGTTTAAACCCCTAGTTTAAATAGAAAAATTACATATTTATTTTTATTGTACCGGGTTTCTCATTATATTTTGACGCCCACTTATTTACCTTAATTTCGGGAATACAAAAAAAAGTTTCAAATAAAAGTTATTTATCTGTACCGACCAACAATGTAGCAACAGACCAAATTTTGTATACAGGGAGTGCCCAATAAAATGCATCTTCAATATTTCAAAATGAACACACTGTATTTTTTTATAGTTTTGAGTAGCCCTGCATTTTCTGATTATAAATATATAACATAGTGTAGCATTAGAATTGTTCTATAACGGCGTATGGCTCACATTATCAATATTAAATACTGCGTTCGTAATGTAATTATTGGACTCAAAATAGGAATAAAATTGTTGTTTGATATTAAATCACCCTATCGGACTACATCAAGGAACGTTTTCGGAATTAATATTCCATCATTAGTGCTATCCTCAAAGTATATAACCACTTAAAATAAAGAAAACATGAAATTTAAAATTTTGACCAAGGTTAATACAAAAATGTGGTAAATACTTAAGGCGGAGTCCCATGTATCGGATTTCCGACATCCGACATACGAAAATCATCTGTTTTCGTAGTAGCTATTTGTAAGCTAGGCACATGGTTGCGATTGTCGGATACGAAAATCTGTATCAACTGTCAATGGTTTTTGTTTATTGTTTGGATGTTTGGCTTGTAATTGCTGTTTTACCACTTTTGCGTGGTAAAACAACAGAAGTAATTATTTCCGCATTGGAAATAATCCCTTCTCCTGCTTTCAATTATTCGGTTTATTATGGATAACGTAGTAGAATTAATAATTTACGAAATGTGCAATTAGGCATTCTAAGATAATTGCAGTATTTATCAACATCATTTAGCTTTATTTCCTGCAATAGATTATTAAAATCCCCTTGTCACTTTATTTGCTTAAATATTTCACCCAATATTTTCTTTGTCGAATTGTACGTTTTGTTTTTTGTTTTGCGAATTAAAAGAAGCAGACATATAATATCGTGTTATTCACTTTACGAGCATAGCTTCTTCGATTAAAATTAGTGTTTTAATAAATTGAATGTACAGATGTTAAACTATTGGAATACAATTAGGTTACAAAACATCCGTTTTGTCGGAAAAAGTTAAAATAATTTTATCTTTATCCGATAGTTAAAAATTTCGGATGAATTTCGGCGCGAAAATATTCTGATTCGATTCTGACAAATGAGAATACTTTCGGATCATCGTCTCATCGGAAATTGGATACAAGGGACTCAGCCTTTATATTAGGATGTTTAAGTTACAAGAGGAATTGATAACATGGCAACGTATGACTTCACTGGAGGTTGCTAGTCCTGAGGCAAACTGTCTATGAGGACTTGTTGTTAGCAACTGATTGAAATGACAATAATGATATGTTAGGACGGAAGTCGGAATATAGCAGTCACTGTAACTTGAGGTATTTGTCTAAATATGAGACTGGCCAGCAATATTTAAAAACTGAATAAGTTTAAATTACAATAAAAATAACAGTAGCAACCATCAATACGTTGTAGTTTGAAGCATGAATTTATATTAAATTTACGTTGGGAAATTTGGAAATTTCTTAATAATGTAGGTGAACTGAAACTTTTTTGTAAAAATTTTGTGGGTACTGGTAGGCAACCAACTGTACATATATCTAAATTCAGTGGTGGTGAACTAAAGATTTTTTACAAAAGTCCCTTTATGTGTAGGAAGTTGGGTTCTTTAAATTTGATTAAAGTGCTATTAAGATGAAGAGTGAATAGAATAAATTTTGCAATGTACTGTTTATGTAGTACTTAACTTATAACTTAAGTGGAAATGGCCCTAGGTATATGTTAAAAAGCAAAATTTGGTACCCGAGAAATGTAAAAAGTAATCCCCACACTTTTAACAGATCTGCTTAATTTTCAGACCAAAATATGTTAACAGATTTTGAATATCAAAGAAGAGTCAAATTCAATTTTAAAATTTATATCGTTATGCCATTCTTAAAATTCGCCAAAAAAAGTCAAAGTCACCCTTACCCGATCTGTATACAATTAAAATGTTGGTTTTTATTGAAGGTACATAAATTGCACAAAACTCTGAACTTTGCCCTACAGTATATTCATTTAGACTAAGAGAAAAATACATAAGATTTTCTTTTACATAAATTGCAACTCCACCTCCACCTAGAGTACTAAAAAGAACCTTGGTTCTTTTTTACTCTACAAAAGAAATTAGCTAATGAAAAGCCGGAGATGCTAATTAGTTTTAAATTTTTTTCACTTTGTCAGTGCTCCGAAAAACATACGAGTCATATAAAATTTGACCGGCAAGAAAAGCATTGCTCATATTGACTTTATTTGAAATACACTGCAAATTAACATGAAACATAAAAGGTAAAGGTAAAAAACAAGGTAAACCGTACCTGACGAATTAGTTTATTTTGATAGAAGTTTATAGAAGCTTCTAGATTTCGTCCTCCGTCTTCTTTATGCGCTGAAAATTTCTTTTGAAGTTAAATCCCCTAACAGCAGCCTCTTTGGGCCAAATATTAGGTCTGCAGACTTTGTTAATTTTATCGAAAGGGAAAGATGCGTTTTTAAATCGAGCATAGAAGATTAATAAGTAATCGTTCTTCACTAATCGATGACGTAGTCGATAACTTAGAATAATAAAATTGAAACTCTATAAACCTATAGGGTCAATGTTGAAAAATTTGAAATGAATATTCATTAGGTACGCAAACAAATATTTCCCTTATTGTTCCAAATGAACTTTGGTGACACTTCCTCGAATTAATTAATGAATAATAATAAAAAAATCCTGATCACCATAAATAGAAGTGCACAATAGTCAACGTTCATTTTGGTTGTTTGTTTGTTTCGGTAGAGTTGTGCATCTCACAATCGAAAATGAATATTGTGCCTGATGATGTTGTGATTTCGGGAATCGGAGGTCTTTTTCCAAAGAGTACCAATATCGGGGAGTTCAAACAAAGGCTCTTTGAGAATGAGATACTTTTGGAACAAAGATTTGAAGAAGGTAAGTCCATAATAAAAAAAATGTATACATTATCTATGTAGTTTCTCTTTACACGATACAATATTTTTTCGGTAGATATATCGTTTTTTTTTAAGTACTCTTCTCCTGGCAAGTTTAAAGATTAATTTTGCTAAGAAAGTTATTTAATTTGTTTTGACTTTTTAACTCTATAACTCTATCATTTACATCTCTTAGCTCAGGATATGATGAAATTTCAGCTCTATTTTTCAATGTATTGAAATTAGCATTAGGTAAACCTCTGTTTAGGAAGGGTGATCCTGAACTTCTGGAAAATTATCGTCCTATCAGCCACCTCTCTTCTTTCTCCAAATTATTTGAATCAACGATGTTTGTGAAGCTTCTGAGCTTTTTCTATTTTCAAAATTTATTAAGTCAACATAGCTATTTAAACGACAATCAATCGAGATTGCTGTTTATAATTTTATGGATTAGTTTGCTGCCGGTTTTGTCAAAGTTGAAGATTTTTGATAGTTTGAACCACTCAATTTTACTGGAAAAATTAAACAGATATAGTATTAGGGGACCTTATCATTGAATAAAATCTTACTTAACAAGACGTAAGCAAAAAGTAGTTATATAAAATCAAGGAGTCAAGCACTTCTCCGAGGAGGAATCTCTTACTATAGTCATCCCATAGGCAGTATTATAGGCCCTTTGGTATTTGTTTTTTACGTTAATAATGTAGCTATAGATATTATAAAAAATAAGGACAACATTCATCTGGTAAGCTTGCCGATGACACGAATATATTGGTCTTAGTATCGTCTTTAAACAATCTTCTACATATTGCAAATGTTCATTTGAATCAAGCTCATATATGGTTCAGTAGGAACAGACTGAAAGTAGATTAGGAGAAAAAAATTATATAATTTTCGAAATACAGGTTGGCAACTTATGTGCTAAGCTAACATCAGTTTGTTACTCTTTTAGAGTAGTATCATTATATGTAGATATCACAGAATAACGTACTGTTTATTTTGCAAACTTCCACTCATTTATACGTTTTGGAATAATTTTCTAGGGAGGTAAAAGTAATTTTCTTCCACTTCTTCTTCTTTTTCTGCCTTTCCTTTTTTTCCCTGTTACAGCTTCCTTCTTTTTCTCTGCTTTTTTCGTAGGTCATCGTTTTTTTAAGTCAAATACTTTTTTCTTTATTTTATCCTCTTTGCACTTTATTGTTCCCTTCCTCTTTAACTCTTCATTGCGAATTTTCTCCTTGACAGGTGTGCTAGTCAAAATTGCAGATGTTAAGCTCTTGCGTTTTTTATTTTTTCGAGGACCAGCTTTTGACAGAGGTCTTATATCGATAGGGCTGGCAGGTAGAACTTCGGTGTGGGATGGTTCTGGTAGGTTCTTGGTTGGTTAACGTGGCTGAGTTGACATTGGTTGACATGGTTGATATAGTTTTGGCTAAAAGGCAAAACTTTGGCATGGTATGATCCTGGTAGGTTGGTCTGCGATGATCCCTGTTGATATGGTCCTGGTTTGTTGGTAGGGAGAAGTCCTGGTTGGTTGGCATAATACGACGGTTCAGGTTCATCGAGATACTGAGACTCTTTAAGTTGCCTAACATTCATTGGCTTCCTCATTACCATCTCCGGTTCCTTTTAATAAAGAAAGTTTTCTTTATTAAAAATGTTTCTATTAAATTCTCATATTCCTGTAGAACGAAATCCTGCCTGTACATTTGTTGGTGTTACTGCTTTACTTCTATACTTGGGATGTCATAAATTGAGACTGTGTTGAGATTTTATCCATCCACACATAGCATCGTTGAAAAACTTTTTCTTCTTCTTCTTAAAGTGCTCTCTCCTCACCGGAGGTTGGCTACTACAATTTTAAACTCTTCTCTATCTTCAGCTGTTCTTATTAGCTGTTCGAAATTTAGTCCTGTCCCTTGTCGGATGTTTCTGAGCCACGAAACTTTTTAAATGGACTAAAAACGGAAACATCCAGTGGTTGAACTCTATCTGTTGTGTGGGGAGGGAACGACAAGTGAGTAATGCCGTGCTCTGTACAATAGTCAAGGACTTCGATATAAAGATGAGCATTGTGGTTGTTCAACAAACTAAAACCGGCAACTCTTTTGAGCACCTTACTTTTTTTTCAAACTGCTTCATAAAAAACAAAAGTTTTGGCCTGCTATCTAGCCACTTGGGTTAGCAGTACCGCAATAACCTACTAGCTCATCACGTATAAAGTGCTCCTTGTAAAACTCACGTGGAAAAACAAACATGGGAGAAAATGTTCTCTCCTTTCTTCGCTATGATTTTTACCAGTTTTGAACAGTCCCAGTCCCTGTCTCGTCTATATTCCAAATATCATGCTGTAAAATATACTGGGGTGCAAAATTAACCGGACACTCAATTTTTTTGTTTTTTGTTGGTGTTTAGATCGAAACTTGTTTAATTTGTTTGAAATTGTATTTTATGCCTTATTAGCGAAAAGTTTTTTCTTGTTTAAACCTGTTTAGATGTTTTTTGCGAACAAAAACACTTTTACACATACGTTTTGTTATTAATGTGAAATATTGGCTTAGTATTAATTTAAGTTTATTGTGGTACTGTACCTGATTATAAGTTTGGCTGTAGGTTTTTGATTGTCTCCTGTTTAAAACTTGCATTAAAAAAATTATGACACCAGAAGAAGTAGCACAAGCTGTTGCTTTACAGGATGATGGGCGGAGCATTCGTTATATCGCAAATGCTTTAGGAATTTCTCGAAGTACAGTGTCTGATGCAATACAAAGATTTCGGGAAATAGGACAATACCTAGGAGACCAGGTCAAGGTAGACAAAGAACCAAAAGTCAAGTTGAAGATCGCTTTCTTAAGTTACAAGCATTACGCGATCGTACATTAGCAGCACCAGTAGTTGTTCAACGATTAAATGATGTCTATAGAAACACAGTTTCCATTTATACCGTTCGAAGACGCTTAAATGAATATGGATTAAGGTCCAGAATACCTGTCACGGGACCTCTATTAACAGCAGATCATCGGAGGCAACGTTTACACTTCGCTCGCGAACATCTTAATTGGAGTGTCGACGATTGGAGTGCTTTTCACGGATAAATCAAGATGTAACAGATACTCATCGGATGGACGGCATAAGATATGGAGAAGAACTGGTGCACGTTATCAGCAATGTTATTTTGCTCCGAGAGTTCAATTTGCTGGAGGTGGTATAATGGTGTGGGCAGGCATTTCCCTAGAGGCTCATACAGAACTTGTTACAATTCAAGAGGGCAGTTTGAACTCTCAACGGTATATTCAGCAATGTTTGGAAGATCATGTAGTGCCATTTGCCCCATTTATTGGAGAAAACTTTCGTCTAATGCAATATAATGCTCGTCCGCACATCGCAAGAATAACACGGGATTACTTGGATGAAGTTGGAATTCGTTTATTACCATGGCCGCCAAGAAGTGCAGATTAAATCCAATAGAGCATGCATAGGATATTCTGGGACGACGTATTCGACGTAACCATGGTGAGTTTGAAACCATGAATGATTTGGAGCAAGCAGTTCGTGACTAATGGGAGCGAATCTCTCAAGCAGACTTTGCTGCCATTATCCGAAGTATGCCTGATCGAATGAGAGCCGTAATTAGGGCTCGTGGAGGTAATACACTCTACTAAACATTGTTTTCCATAAAAATTGTTTATATTAAAATAAAAAATAATATTTTTTTCTTTGCGGATTTTTTAATTTTTTGAATTGTTTATTGTTTTTTCTGAGTAACATTCTTGAGTTGTAATAAATTTGACTTTTAAATGTTGTCTACTATTAAATACTTAATTGGGAACATCTTAAACTCTTTTAAACTCCAGTTTTTAGGAAAAATCGTAAGTGTCCGGTTAATTTTGCACCCAGTGTAGTTTTGACTTACTAATTTTAAGTTTTGAAAAAGAGCCCGACATTATGCTTGTTGAAACTTGTACTTCTGACTTAAGCTAATAGCCGCATGAATTGGAATAGATACATTATTGTTACTCTGCATGAACTTTGTAAACAAACAATGTTTCAGCTATTAACTTTTCCATTAATATCTTCAGTGACTCCTTGTCTGAAACGGGAACAATAAAATATAGACAGAGTATTGCTTAATAGTTTTTATTCACTGTCCCTTATAAATTTCTTTAAAATCCTTCTTAAAGTTACCGCGACTACATATTAATTTGTTAATATACTTATATTAATTCACAAGAACTTCCCGTTCTGTAATTTCAGGTACTTTTAATAATGCCAGTGGACTTGTTGGATGTATCAACTCAGAGCAGTTCGATCACTCCTTTTTTGGTATTCATCGACAACAAAGTTTGTATGCTGATCCAATGCATCGTTTGGCATTGGAAAGAGCCTTGGAAGCGTTAGCTGATGCAGGTGAGATATTTAATGAAAAATTGTTTTAATGTTTGTGTTGATCGTTAACAAGTTTTTCTACTCACTTATATAAACCATTATGATATACATTTCCACATGGTTATATTTTAGGAATTCGCCCTTCTGAGTTTAGAGGAAGAAGAATTGGTTGTTTCATGGGTTCTACTGTTGGAGAAGACGACCACTTGTTTATGGAATCTGTAGTCAGTGGATTTGGTATAACTGGCCATTCAAGAGCTATGTTGGCCAATCGTATTTCCTATTTTTTAAATCTTAGAGGTAAGTTTTACTTAAATTCTTTTTTAAAAACTAATTAATTATAGGTAATTAACAAAAATTTCATCATCAGTTGGCGCTACAACCCTTCGTGAGCCTTGGCCTGCTTCAAAACATTCTTCCATCCTTCCCTATCGAGTGTCTGTCTTCTCCAGCCCCTCACTCCAATCTCCCTCAGATCTTCCTGTACATCGTCCAGATATCTGAGTTTAGGTCACCCCCTTCTTCTTCTTGCGACCGACCTGTTTAGCATAGTTATTTTAGTGGGATCACTCTCATCCATCCGCATAACGTGGCCCACCCACCTTAGGCGGTTTATTTTGATGGTCTTCACAATATCTGCATCACCAAAAAGTCTATAGAGTTCAAAGTTATATCGGCTTCTCCACAGATCCTGTTCGTTTACTCCGCCATATATGGTCCTCAATACTTTTCTTTCAAAGACTTGCAGTAACTCTTCATCTCGGGTCGTCATTGCCCATGTTTCCGATCCGTATGTGAGCACTGGGCGTATTATTGTTTTATAAAGTTTGCACTTTGTTGCTATTGACATACTTTTCGCTCTTAGTTGAGGGCCCAGGCCAAAATAACAGCGGTTAGCCACGCTTATTCTTTTTTTTTTATCTCGTTGGATGTGTTATTTTTGTAGTCTACCAGTGATCCTAAGTAGCAGAATTCTTCTACCATTTCTATCGTTTCGTGTTGCACCTCTAAGTTATTTTGTTCAATTCTTGATATGGCCGGCATATATTTAGTTTTCTGGATGTTAATCAGAAGTCCGATGTCTTCTGCGGCATTTTTGATACGTG
This sequence comes from Diabrotica undecimpunctata, assembly GCF_040954645.1. Lineage (NCBI taxonomy): Eukaryota > Metazoa > Arthropoda > Insecta > Coleoptera > Chrysomelidae > Diabrotica > Diabrotica undecimpunctata. The sequence goes on along the minus strand of NC_092811.1, from coordinate 11,752,849 downwards.
TGAAACTCCACTGCTTCATTTTGGGTTCTTCCAATTATGACGATATCATCAGCGTATGCCATTATTTGTATACTACGGGTATATATCGTACCTTTTAAGTTTATTCCCGAATCTCTCATAACTTTTTCTAACGCTAGGTTGAACAGCGTGCATGATAGCGCATCTCCCTGACGAAGTCCTCTGTTGGTTTTAAATGGTTTTGAAACATCCCCTTTTACGCGCACTTTACATTCGACTTTCATCATTGTCATTTTAATTAATTCTACCAATCCTTTTGGTATTCCTAATTCAATCATCGCCGAATATAATTGGGACCTGTCAATAGTATTGTACGCTGCCTTAAAGTCTACGAAGATGTAATGGCAATCTATGTCGTACTCCGTCGTTTTTTCTAATATTTGTCTGATGGATGATATGTGATCAATGGTAGATTTATTTTTCAAGAAGCCTCTTTGGTAGGATCCTATTATATTGTCAGTATACCGTGCCAGTCGTTCGTTAAGTATCAGGGAAACAATTTTGTACGCTGTATTAAGAAGGGAAATCCCTCTAAAGTTGGAACATTCAAGAACGTCTCCTTTCTTGTATATGGGGCATATAATTTCAGTATTCCAATCTTCTGGTAACGCGCGTTCTAGCCATACCTGTATTAGTAGTTTGTGAAGGAGGATTACAAATGTTTGACCGCCACATTTAAATATTTCTGCGGGTAGGTTGTCTGCTCCGGGTGACTTGTTTCTGGCTAGAGACTGAATTACTTTGTTTATTTCTTCCAAAGTTGGTAGTTCAGTATCCTCCTGTTCTATTTCTATATCATATCTACCTTCAGCTCTACTTTTTCCATTAAGTAGCGTACTAAAATGTTCCTGCCATCTTTCTAGTACTTCCACTCTCTCGTTTAAAAGAATTCCGTTAAGGGCCTTGATTTGGTTCGCTTGTGACTTGAAAACTTTTCTTTTTGTGTTAACCTGTTTGTAAAATTTTCTGTATTCCTGTTCTCTATTAAGGTTTTCCATTTCTTCGAACTCTTTATTGATTTGTTGCCGCTTTTTCTGTTTGTGTTTTTATTTTTCCTCTCGTCTCTTTACTCGATATTCTTCAACATTGCTCCTAGTCCTTCTGTTGATCATTTTTAGATACGCGTCGTTTTCTCTTTCGTTACTCGTTGGCATTCCTCATCAAACCAGTTTTTTCGCTGTCTCTTGGG